>NW_028164664.1:0-38546 GCF_964263955.1 Coregonus lavaretus
TGTATTAACTGCACCTGTTTGAACTCGTTACCTGTATAAAAGACACCTGTCCACACACTCAATCAAACAGACTCCAACCTCTCCACAATGGCCAAGACCAGAGAGCTGTGTAAGGACATCAGGGATAACATTGTAGACCTGCACAAGGCTGGGATGGGCTACAGGACAATAGGGAAGCAGCTTGGTGAGAAGGCAACAACTGTTGGCGCAATTATTAGAAAATGGAAGAAGTTCAAGATGACGGTCAATCACCCTCGGTCTGGGGCTCCATGCAAGATCTCACCTCGTGGGGCATCAATGATCATGAGGAAGGTGAGGGATCAGCCCAGAACTACACGGCAGGACCTGGTCAATGACCTGAAGAGAGCTGGGACCACAGTCTCAAAGAAAACCATTAGTAACACACTACGCCGTCATGGATTAAAATCCTGCAGCGCACGCAAGGTCCCCCTGCTCAAGCCAGCGCATGTCCAGGCCCGTCTGAAGTTTGCCAATGACCATCTGGATGATCCAGATGAGGAATGGGAGAAGGTCATGTGGTCTGATGAGACAAAAATATAGCTTTTTGGTCTAAACTCCACTCGCCGTGTTTGGAGGAAGAAGAAGGATGAGTACAACCCCAAGAACACCATCCCAACCGTGAAGCATGGAGGTGGAAACATCATTCTTTGGCGATGCTTTTCTGCAAAGGGGACAGGACGACTGCACCATATTGAGGGGAGGATGGATGGGGCCATATATTGCGAGATTTTGGCCAACAACCTCCTTCCCTCAGTAAGAGCATTGAAGATGGGTCGTGGCTGGGTTTTCCAGCATGACAACGACCCGAAACACACAGCCAGGGCAACTAAGGAGTGGCTCCGTAAGAAGCATCTCAAGGTCCTGGAGTGGCCTAGCCAGTCTCCAGACCTGAACCCAATAGAAAATCTTTGGAGGGAGCTGAAAGTCCGTATTGCCCAGCAACAGCCCCGAAACCTGAAGGATCTGGAGAAGGTCTGTATGGAGGAGTGGGCCAAAATTCCTGCTGCAGTGTGTGCAAACCTGGTCAAGACCTACAGGAAACGTATGATCTCTGTAATTGCAAACAAAGGTTTCTGTACCAAATATTAAGTTCTGCTTTTCTGATGTATCAAATACTTATGTCATGCAATAAAATGCAAATTAATTACTTAAAAATCATACAATGTGATTTTCTGAATTTTTGTTTTAGATTCCGTCTCTCACAATTGAAGTGTACCAATGATAAAAATTACAGACCTCTACATGCTTTGTAAGTAGGAAAACCTGCAAAATCGGCAGTGTATCAAATACTTGTTCTCCCCACTGTATATTGAAGTTATATGACTGTATTATCCAATATGCTCTCCTTCTGCATGATAATGTCCTGTCAGTTGGAGGAGATTCAAGTCTAGCTGTTATTACCTCTCTTATGAGAAAAAAACCTGGAGTCAGAGAAGAGCATAATGTAATAATAGAGGAGCGGACCTTGTGATCATAAACAGTAGAGACAAACAGGTGAGAGAGAAGGTGAAAGAAAGGTAGAGAGACAGATACAGACAGACAGAGATAATAAACATACTAACTATGTTTTCCCCAGGTGTTTCTGAATAAATTGGCTAATAGTCGGAAGTTCTGGGTTAGTCTGACTGAGTCAGTGAAGGAAGGGATCTGGAAATGGGTAAATGGAACAACTCTAACTGCAACACAGTGAGTAAAATACAGATGGATCTTGTAGATACTTGGTTCTTGTACTAAATGCTGAAGACTTAATATAATGTCCCTCTAAACTTGTTGGTTCTTAGGTTCTGGAGACAAGGACAGCCAAATAATCATCTGGGTAGTGAGGATTGTGTGGTCTTTAACAGTTGTAATTATTCACCCTACTTGGGATGTATTCAGTCATGGAGTGACAAGCCTTGCTCACAGACTAATCAACGGGTATGAGAGAATATGAGAGAATCCTTTCACTAAACAAACATATAATGCAAATGTCCTTTTGAGTTAGCAATAGCTTTAGCCTAGATTCTTGACAAAAATCTAATTGATATAATATCTTAATAATCAAAATTAGTACATTTGATTTTGGTGTTATTGATGTAATAGAATGGCAATTAGTAGTGCAATTGTAATATTATAGCTAATTACATTTACATATACATTTTAGTCATTTAGCAGACGCTCTTATCCAGAGCGACTTACAGTTAGTGAATACATATTTTTTTATACTGGCCCCCCGTGGGAATGTAGTATGTACAAGTCAAATGCACAATCTTTAAACAATAATTTAGTTAATATGATAATATCAAACACATACACTGAGTGTACAAAACATTATGAACAACACAATTGATTGGCTCAAATGCATTAAGAAGGAAAGAAATTCCACAAATTAACTTTTAAGAAGGCACACCTGGTAACTGAAATGCATTCCATGTTACTACCTCATGAAGCTGCTTGAGAGAATGCCAAGAGTGTGCAAAGCTGTCATCAAGGCAAAGGGTGGTTATTTGAAGAATCTCAAATATAAAATATATTTTGATTTGTTTAACACTTTTTTGGTTACTACATGACTCCATATGTGTTATTTCATAGCTCTGATGTCTTCACTATTATTTTACAATGTAAACATTTTTAAAAATAAAGAAAAACCCTTGAATGAGTAGGTGTGTCCAAACTTTTGACTGGTACTGTTTGTACTCTGTCACCATATAAAATACACACAATGATTTAAACATTTTGCTAATTAATTTATGGCATGTACAATATATATTTTTTCTGGCCTTTGGGAAACCAACTCACAAGGATTGGGAGAGAGTGAGTGTGGGTAATGTTGGCCAATTCATGTGTGGGTGTAGAGTTGAGGGTCAGTGCACGCTGGGTCAAACAGTAGTTGAAACTAAATAGTCTGCTTTCCTTCATCTGAATTGACATGGGTAAAAAACAGAACTGCTGAAAGCAAATACATCCACAATATTACTTTCACCTATCCCATGTTTCAGATCAGTGCATTTGAAGCAGAGGAGAGGAAGCCACTGATGACTATTGAGATACACCCAGTGAAGGAAGTTGGCTTCAAGAGAGAGTTTGTATCTGTGGGTAGTCTACACTAACGTTCGAACCAGCACAAGTTCAGATCATTCATTTATTTTACAGTGATTTCTGTGAAGCCATTTGTCTCAGAGCCTGACTTAACAGGATAGACCTAAACTGTCAGCTAAAACTATCTGGGACTGGGACTGGACAAAGAGAGGACAGAGATCCGGTAAGGACACACATTTGATGGCACACACACACAAATGGATAATAATATTTTTCAATGATCTGTTTTAAAGTCAATTTGAAAGTCAACTGAATTATATGCACATTAGTTTGTGTTTCAATTCCACATTAGGTGATCAACCTCATGTTCTAGCAGTTATTACTGACTGACCAAGATGCATCAGTCATATTGCTTCATTGTAAAAATACCACTATTAGGAAATCAGTGATTATTTTTCAACACTCTGTCAACAGGTTGTTTTGCTGTCAACCTGCATTAATTATGAAATACTTGACAGGAGACCTGTTGCTCTTGGCAACAATGCTCACCACAGTCAACAGTGCAGAGGTGGGTGACCCCAGTTGTACATATTATTTGAATATATTGGTGACAGAATTTACAGGATGCCAGAGTTTTATATTTATATATGTAACCATTTACAGTATATATATTCTAACACTGTACAGCTGTCTTCAGCAGTGCCAGAATGATTCTAACATTGTATAGCTGTCCTCGGCAGTGCCAGAATGATTGTAACACTGTATAGCTTTCCTCAGCAGTGCCAGAATGATTATAATGCTGTATAGCTGTCCTCAGCAGTGCCATAATGATTCTAACATTGTATAGCTGTCCTCGGCAGTGCCAGAATGATTCTAACACTGTATAACTTTCCTCAGCAGTGCCAGAATGTTCTAACATTGTATAGCTGTCCTCGGCAGTGCCATAATAATTCTAATGTTGTATAGCTGTCCTCAGCAGTGTCAGTGCCAGTGTGACGAGGTGCGGTTGAACATAGAACCGAGCTCGGTGGACGACCGCTACCCGACGTGCAGGGAGGAGATGATGGGGAACATCACCGCGGGCGACCTGCTGACCAGGGAACGCCAGGCCACCCCCTCTTTCTCCACTGCCTGGTCACAAGCTGAACGCTGCAATATGACCGTGGCGAACCTCACCGACCTCCATGTCACAGCGCTGACCCTCTACACAAACACATACAACCGCACCTTCCCTTTGATCTTCGATGTGGATGCCAGATCCCTGGGCCCCAACGCCAAAGTCTACTGCCGGTACTTCCTGTTTAAGTCCCTCCACTTCCTGCTGACTGACGCCCTGCGGCTCCTGAGGGGGCAGGATGAGGTGGAGGCAGAGTCGGGGCAGGATGGGAAGGGCTGCCTACTGGTGTACGCTGACAGCGGGCGCAGGGACAACTTGCGAGGGGAGGTGGGGGATCAGGTGCGCACCGGGCATTTCGTCCTGGCATCCACGCGGCGGTACAGCTCCAGCTTTGACCTGACCATCCGGACGTGCCACGGGCACCTGCTGCCCCGCTCGCACTCGCGCCACTGTCGCTCTTCTTCAGGCCTCAATGTGCTGGTGCCACCCTACGAGCTGTTCAGGGTGGTGGCGGTAAAGAGGGTACCTAACAAATGGGGAGGTGCCCTGAAGTGGCACTTCTACCTGGAGTCCATTGGCACTATGACCAACCTCAACTGCGCTATGACTTCTGCCGTGTGAATGACAAGTCAGTTTGTACAAAGCAAATAAAGTTTGTTTGTTTGAAGAATCGATTAATTGATTGATTTCAATATTTTTCTGTAGACACTACTACCCTCTACTCAGAACCATAAACATGGATTGCAATCATCCCTTTTTTTCTCTCTCTACATATAAAACCCTCAAACCTACCTTCCTAATGCACCTATACATCTCTCTAAACTCTAAAGTCTCTGCAGTGGCAATTTGGTAGATGTGGCAGTACAGTCCGTGCTGATGTCTCTCTAGAAGACCATTCATACAGCAGTGATATCTTTCTAGTAGACCTGCCAGTGTCTGTCTCCCAGTACGGTCTGCATCCTCCAAAAGCCCCACATGCTCATCCGGCGTGTCCAACTCAAACGTTCCATCTCCCTAAACACTTCCCTCTCCAACTCCCCTCCTGCCCAAAGCATGTCCGCCAGCTCCCAGCATTGGTCGGGCTCCAACAGGAACCCCCACCGGGACTCGGAGGCCAGGTAGTATCGGACCTCACTGCCCAGCGAGGCATCCCACAGCTCCCGCAGACCGCGGAAAAGCGCCAGGGTGGTCTGAGGGTAAGGCTCAGCCTTGATTGCCTGCTTGATGTACTCCGCCATGATCTCCGTGATCCCCTCTGAGCCTGTGACCTTTAGACTTTTCCCTAGACATGCTAGATCTAAGAGAGTCTGGTTGGGTGTTGTTGAGAGGCCAAGGAGGAAGCACAGGAAGAGGTCATAAGTTCCGTGCGTATTTCGTAAAACCCTGTCCACGGAGCATCTGTGGAGGTCTAAAAGGGTTGCTTTCCTGAACGTCCCTTTCAATCGACCAAAGAGTGTAGTACGGTGGAGTAGTAGGTTTCTCCTTTTGTTTGTGTAGGTGAGAAACACGTGCAGAGCAGCTAGGTAGTCTTGAATACCCGTGTACGTAAAGCGGTACATTTCCTCCAGGTACATCTCACACCTTGCGATGAGCGGGCTACACAACCTGTGGAATGTGGAACTTTTGGAGATGTCGATTCCGTGTTCCTTCACATCGCTCTTGCTGAATATGATACTTCCTCTCTCCAGTTGTAGAAAAGCCAGCTTCCCTAGCTTACGAACAACCTCTCTGATTGATTCTGAGTGTTCACCATTTAGATCGTTCTTTAAACCGATCTGAACAAGCAAAAAATGAGTGTATAGTTGCGTCAGAGTGTCTATCTCAACACGCTCTCCCTCCTCAGTGTTTTCTAAAATGGCCGCCAACATCTCACAGCACAACGGTGTCTGGCACAGGACGCAGAGGTTCCGTGATGACTCTAGGGCAATAGCTTTCATGACTAGGGCGATAGCTTTGTGCACCAGACTCTGATCGCCAAACCTCTTTCTAAAGAACTCCCTCTTCTGGGGGTCGTCAAACCCCCGTATCTCCGTCAAGCACCGTTGTTGGGGGAGGAAGTCGATGGGGATGAAACTGGCGGCCGCAGGCCTGGTGATCACCCAGACGTAGGCGGAGGGAAGAAGCAGCTGACACCACATGAGGTTTGCTAGGAGGACGGGCAAAGGCATCTCCTTATTGATGTCAGACTCCACCGATAAGCTATTAAAGTCCACATGGAAGTTGAATTGGTCCAAACCATCCAAGATGAAGACCATCTTCGACCGACTCAGGTCCAAACTGGGGGTCTCGCTCACTGACGTCATGGATGAGTGGAAGTGGCTGATGAGGCCACTCAGACTGAAGCGCCGGTCTATCAGCCAATTGAGTTCACTGAAGGGAAAGACAAACATGAAGTCGACGTCCTGATTGGCTCTGTCCTCTGCCCAGTTCAAAATAAACTTCTGGACACTCGCCGTCTTCCCTGAGCCCGCGGGTCCCTTTGTCAGGACGGTTTTTACTTGAGGCCGATCCGGAGATAGCGGCGGTTTGAAGATGTCGTCAAGCTTGATTGCTACTTCCTCATTGGCAGTGGGCATATCTGATGGTGGCCTTACGGGTCGCACAGCAGCATGCCTATCGTCGTGCCATTGGACATTGCCCTCGGTGATGAGGAGTTCCACGTAGGCGTGTGTGAGGCAGTGGCTCCGCACTTCTTGTCCTGATGGGGTTCCACCACACAATGACGCGCACCTCCCTCTTAGCTCTGATTGGAGCTTCTCTCTGACTCCTCTTACTGCTGGGACACACACAGAGAGAGAGAGAGAGAGAGAGAGAGAGAGAGAGAGAGAGAGAGAGAGAGAGAGAGAGAGAGAGAGAGAGAGAGAGAGAGAGAGAGAGAGAGAGAGAGAGAGAATTCAGATTAAATTGTTTAGGCTTTTTGCATGTATGCTCATGTATGTATGCCTATAAGAGAGAAACATTCTGAATGAAACTAAATCTATTCTAGTGAACTTAGCTCTAAATGTTGTGTGCACAGCGAGATGAGCTACTGAAGCAATGTCAACAGTTGAAGTCGGAAGTTTACATATGCAGGTACACCTCCAATTGACTCAAATGACGTCAATTAGCCTATCAGAAATACACTTAAACTCAGTTTTTCACAATTCCTGACATTTAATCCTAGTAAAAAGTCCCTGTCTTAGGTCAGTTAGGATCACCACTTTATTTTAAGAATGTGAAATGTCACAATAATAGTAGAGAGAATGATTTATTTCAGCTTTTATTTCTTTCATCACATTCCCAGTGGGTCAGAAGTTTACATACACTCAATTAGTATTTGGTAGCATTGCCTTTAAATTGTTTAACTTAGGTCAAACGTTTCGGGTAGCCTTCCACAAGCTTCCCACAAAAAGTTGGGTGAATTTTGGCCCATTTCTCCTGACAGAGCTGGTGTAACTGAGTCAGGTTTGTAGGCCTCCTTGCTCACACACGCTTTTTCAGTTCTGCCCACAGATTTTCTTTAGGATTGAGGTCAGGGCTTTGTGATGGCCACTCCAATACTTTGACTTTGTTGTCCTTAAGCTATTTTGCTTTGGAAGTATGCATGAGGTCATTGTGCATTTGGAAGACCCATTTGCGACCAAGCTTTCTTCCTGACTTATGTCTTGAGATGTTGCTTCAATATATCCACATAATTTTCCTTCCTCATGATGCCATCTATTTTGTGAAGTGCACCAGTCCCTCCTGCAGCAAAGCACCCCAACAGCATGATGCTGCCACCCCCGTGCTTCACGGTTGGGATGGTGTTCTTCGGCTTGCAAGAACCCCCTTTTTCCTCCAAACATAACAATGGTCATTATGGCCAAACAGTTCTATTTTTGTTTCATCAGACCAGAGGACATTTCTCCAAAAAGTAAGATATTTGTCCCCATGTGCAGTTGCAAACCATAGTCTGTTTTTTTTTACTGCCGTTTTGGAGCAGTGGCTTCTTCCTTGTTGAGCGGCCTTTCAGGTTATGTCGATATAGGACTTGTTTTACTGTGGATATAGATACTTTTGTACCTGTTTCCTCCAGCATATTCACAAGGTCCTTTGCTGTTGTTCTGGGATTGATTTGCACTTTTCGCACCAAAGCACATTAATCTCTAGGAGACAGAACGCGTCTCCTTCCTGAGCGGTATGACGGCTGCGTGGTCCCATGGTGTTTATACTTGCGTACTATTGTTTGTACAGATGAACGTGGTACCTTCAGCTGTTTGGAAATTTCTCCCAAGGATGAACCAGACTTGTGGAGGTCTACACATTTTTTCTGAGGTCTTGGCTTATTTCTTTTGATTTTCCCATGATGTCAAGCAAAGAGGCACTGAGTTTGAAGATAGGCCTTGAAATACATCCACAGGTACACCTCCAATTGACTCAAATGATGTCAATTAGCCTATGAGAAGCTTCTAAAGCCATGACATCATTTTCTGGAATTTTCCAAGCTGTTTAAAGGCACAGTCAACTTAGTGTATGTAAACTTCTGACCCACTGGAATTGTGATACAGTGAATTATAAGTGAAATAATCTGTCTGTAAACAATTGTTGGAAAAATTACTTGTGTCATGCACAAAGTAGATGTCCTAACCGACTTGCCAAAACTATAGTTTGTTAACAAGAAATTTGTGGAGTGGTTGAAAAACGAGTTTTAATGACTCCAACCTAAGTGTATGTAAACCTCCGACTTCAATTGTGATTCAGTATATACAGAGCATTCGGAAAATATTCAGACCCCTTTACTTTTTCCACATTTTGTTACGTTACAGCCTTATTCTAAAATTGATTAATTTTTTATTTTTTTTCCCCTGATCAATCTACACACAATACCACATAATGACAAAGCAAAAACAGGTTTCAGAAATTTTGCACATAAAAAATAAAAAAAACGAATGTGATGTTACCACCACCATGCTTCTCTGTAGGAATGGTGCCAGATTTCCTCCAGACGTGATGCTTGGAATTCAGGCCAAAGACTTCAATCTTGGTTTCATCAGCCCAGAGAATGTTGTTTCTCATGGTCTGAGAGTCTGTAGGTGCCTTTTGGCAAACTCCAAGCGGGCTGTCATGTGCCTTTTACTGAGGAGTGGCTTCCGTCTGGCCATTCTAGCATAAAGGCCTGATTGGTGGAGTGCTGCAGAGATGGTTGTCTTTCTGGAAGGTTCTCCCATCTACACAGAGGAACTCTGGAGCTCTTTCAGAGTGACCATCAGGCTCTTGGTCACCTCCCTGACCAAGGCCCTTCTCCCCCGATTGCTCAGTTTGGCCAGGCGGCCAGCACTACGAAGAGTCTTGTTGGTTCCAAACTAATTACATTTAAGAATGATGGAGGCCACTGTGTTCTTTGGGGACCTTCAATGCTGCAGACATGTTTTGGTACCCTTCCCCAGATCTGTGCCTCAACACAATCTTGTCTTGGAGCTCTACCGATAATTCCTTCGACCTCATGGCTTGGTTTTTGCTCTGACATGCACTGTCAACTGTGGGACCTTATATAGACAGGTGTGTGCCTTCCAAATCATGTCCAATCAATTGAATTTACCACAGGTGGACTCCAGTCAAGTTGTAGAAACATCTCAAGGATGATCAATGGAAACAGGATGCACCTGATCTCAATTTTGAGTCTCATAGTAAAGGGTCTGAATACTTATGTAAATAAGGTATTTCTGTTTTTAAAATGTCTAAAATCTTGTTTTCGCTTTGTCATTATGGGGAATTGTGTGTAGATTGATGATGGAAAACAATTATTTAGTCCATTTTAGAATAAGGCTGTAACGTAACAAAATGTGGAAAAAGTAAAGAGGTCTGAATACTTTCCGAATGCACTGTAAGTCCAGGCTTATGAAAATCATGAGGAGATACAGTACTTACACTCGCTTCTCTGAGTAAGGGCTGTACGTTCTCCCTCGGTGTCTGGCAGGGTCGCCCCCTGTTGGCCAGAATCCTCCATCGCAGTCTGAGCCAGGCTGATGTCACAATCTGTGGGGTTGGACTGGAATACACTTGTGATTTTCTCCCAGAAGAGATTCACAGCAGGGTTGTTTTCAATTCAGCATGCTCTTGAATATAGGGTGGGAGTCATGTTCTGGCTGTTAAATGTGCTAAAATGGGAATACAATAGACATTTCTACTTTCAAATGGTACCTCAAAGATGGTTGGAGGGCCACACACATATCAGAGAATGCTGACTTGAATGGGAATATCAGTTGTTTAAAATTATACTGTCAATCTTCCATAGGAAACAGGGTTGGGCTCAATTCAGAATTGAATTGAGAATGCCTCATCAATTCCAATTAAATTATTGAATTAAAATTTAATTCTAATCGAAGTAGTAAACAGGATAAGGAATTGAATTAAAAGGAAATATAATTGAATTCAGTGAAATAAAAATGCCTCTTCTATTCTACAGTGCCCTCCACTAATATTGGCACACTTGGTAAATGTGAGCAAAACATTTATTGTTTATCTTCTAGGTCTTTCATTCAAAAATATTAACCAAAATCTAACATTGAAGTAAAGTAAAATAATTGAAAGAAAATGTTTATTATTATCATAAAACAAATATTTTTCTCAAATATATGTGTGCCACAATTATTGGCACTCCTTCATTCAATACTTTGTGCAACTTCTCTTTGCCAAGATAACAGCTCTGAGTCTTCTCCTATAATGCGTAATGAGGTTGGAGAACACATGGCAAGGGATCTGAGACCATTCCTCCATACAGAATCTCTCTAGATACTTCAGATTCCAAGGTCTACGCTTGTGGACTCTCCTCTTCAGCTCATCCCACAGGTTTTCTATGGGGTTTAGGTCAGGGGACTGGGATGGCCATGGCAAAACCTTGATTCTGTGGTCAGTGAACTATTTTTGTGTTGATTTTGAGGTGTGCTTTGGATCATTGTCCTGCTGGAAGATCCACCATGGCCCAGTTTAAGCTTCCTAGCAGAGGCACTCAGGTTTTGATTTAATATCTGCTGGTACTTGATGGAGTCCATGAAACCATGTATCCTAACAAGTTGTCCAGGGCCTTTGAAAGAAAAACAGCCCCACAACATAAAGATCCACCACCATACTTCACAGTGAGGATGAGGAACTTTTCTGCATGGCTACCTTTCTGTCTATGACAACCCCACCTCTGGTGTCTGTTTCCAAAAAGCTATATTTTGGTCTCATCTAACCATAGAACCCGGTCCCATTGAAAGATTCAATAACGTTTGGCAAAATGTAGGCACTTGAGTTTGTTGTTTGATGACAGCAATGGCTTTTTTTATGGCAACCCTCCCAAACAACTTGTGGTTATGTAGGTGGCATCTGATCGTAGTTTTGGAGACAAAACCCAACTAACGTCTGCAATTCTCCAGCTGTGATCCTTGGAGATTTTTGGGCCACTCGAACCATCCTCCTCACGGTGCGTGGGGTCAATATAAACACACGTCCATCCAGGCCGATTGTTAACATCTCCAGTTGCTTTACACTTCTTAATTATTGCCCTGATAGTGGAAATGGGCATTTTCAACCATTGAGCTATTTTCTCATAGCCATTTCCTGATTTATGCAGCTCAACAACCTTTTGTCGCACATCATTAATGTATTCTCGGGTATTTCCCATAGTGATGGATGACTACGGGAGCTTGGCCTTTGTGTCACCTAATATTTATACCCCAGTGAATCAGGAAGTCATGGCTTGCCACTTAAGTGTTCCTAATCACTCAGGTGAACTTAAAAATGTAAAATATGAATGGGAATATACTTCAGTTAGATTTTACTCATAAAAATGTCAAGGGGTGCCAATAATTGTGGAACACATGTTTCGGAGAAAAATATTTATTTCACATTTATCAAAAATCATTTTACTTCAATTAAAGATTCAATTTTTGTGAATATTTTGAATGAAAGACCAAGAGGATAAACAGCAAAAAAAAAAATCACAGCCTGTTTTGCTCATATTTACCAAGGGTGCCAATATTAGTGGAGGGCACATTGGGTGTAGTCTATGCAAATATACTTGTACATAAAACATCAAACATGTCATTATATACACGCATATAAAATATTGTTGAAACAATAGATTTTCAGGACAAACTCTTAAAATGAATGATCAAGGAAAACAACACCTGCATGTGAATATTCTAAGTTATTATATTTAATTATCACTTACGTTTCGTTCAGTATGGGGAAAATACTACATTTCCCAGAATACATTAGTTTAACCCACAAATTGACCCTGGCCTGAGGCCTTCAAAAAGAAGCCAAACAAATTTGGTGGAAGTATAATTAGTTGGCTATTATAAGCGCTAAGGTTAAAAGAGTATATGAACATTGTTTCCAGAGAAAAGTGATATATTCGTTGGTATCTGGAAGTGTGATCTGTCCGATTCAATGAAACGCTCATGTTTTATAACGGAGTGGAATTTATTTTAGTTGCACCAGAGAGGAAGAGGCGAAGCGAGAGGTTTACTCCGCCCACAGAATATAAGCCCAAGAAGTGAGAACATTTTGTATTGAGGTCAATGAAAGTGTTGAATTTGGTCGACAAAAAATGTAATTGCTAATTTGCTACGTGAGACTTATATGATTGAATAGAAGTTTGCTGCTGCCCATGCTGTCACATATTCTATAATGGTACAGATACAAAGATGGGTCCTCTATCTATCTCCTTGGCCTGTTGGTCACACATGCATCTACCCTCCCATTGGATAGAATGGTCCCACCTGATCTAGCCTCCTCCCACCTGTCTTCCATGTTTGAGGACATGCATTTCCATTGTTAAGAGTGTTCACTTGACTATCTTGTCAATATAATAGACAATCTTGAATTGCTCTGAATTAAATTCTACTTCCTGTTACTCAAACTGAAATTCGACATTTTATAGAGGGTGTAAGGGTGTGGTGAATTTCAACTCATGAGTTGAATGGAACTGAATTCCAAAATTCTGAATTGAGCCCAACCCTGATTCACAGCTAATAGGACAAAACTGAGATGCAACAGAAGATCGGATAAATGCCATGCATGAACTTCTTTGCACCCTTTTCATTGTAAACCTGAGTCTAAGCCTTGGGGGATAGTTTTTAGCTCAAACCATTCGGACTAGATAGACGATTTTGTGAAAAGTAACTTGTCGGTGTCCTCTCATGTCTGGCAAACAAAGGCACTGACAAGCGCTTATCTACCACATATGCGAATGGCCGATACAATCAGATTCAGTGGAATGAGAAGCAGCCCATGCAAATAAACAGAAAGTCTCTAGCATTAACACAAGGTGGGCTTTCTCAATTGGATTTGCTCAACCCCTGCTTGCTCTCTCCGCCGTCCTCTCTGGGCTTTTGACAAAGGTCAAAGGTAATCAAGGAGAGGCGGCGAGGAGATGGAAAGTGGACGAAAATGCGCTTGTATGAAATGAGACTTCTTCAATCGCGCGTTATCAGGCAAATGGAATCCCAAAATAAATGTATAAAGTGATTTAAAATGAATCTAGATAGATGTCTCAGACATTTTATAAATAGAACGTTTTTTAAATGTTTGCATGGTTTACTCCGTCGAGAAAAAAATTGCTGATTAAAATGGGGTGTGGCAGATTTCTAAACTCTTCCGAGAAGGACTCGGGTAGGGTACACATGTGCATCCTCGGCAAAAGGAGAGTATCAAGGAGGGGAAGACGTCTTCCGTTTGCTTACTAATGAGTTGACATTCTCCTTGACCACATCAGTTTCCGGGTCACAGAGGACAGACTTTTGCCCAAATGAGAAAAGGCAGGGTTTTATTAAATGAAACGTGATGACGCCACCAACGTCCGGCACGGACATCGACCTCTGATAGTTCCTCATTCCTCATTCACAGCAGCCATACCTCTCTATCTGCCATTGAACCCAGTCTTGTTCATTTTCTTAAATTAAATACCATGACTGTTTTCTTATTAGCTGGGATTGTAATTTGAAATGTCTGATACAACAAACTTTGGTGATATCGTTATCAACCTACTGCATAACCCAAAAAATTAAAATAAATGTGTATGCAGGGTGTGCTATTAGCTTGCTCACACTCTTTAAGAAAGACTGATAGAATAGCTAGCATAGCTAGCCATCGCTAGCATTCACTGGTTGAAGTTGAAGTAACTTTTGAGTGTAATGGAGTGGACTATTACATGAATATATGTCAAAAACGCATCTTTTGACTAATGGGTAAAATAGTATGTTAATTGTGTAGATACTCCTCTAGGAAAACCAATGGTACAAACCCATGTCTCTATCATAATCCATTCAAAAGTGTTTACCCTTCGGGATAGCCAAAATTATGGTGACTAAATCAGTGGAGGCCAGAGAAAGAAAGTGGCCAAAAATCTGGTAAATAGCATTGTGACAGCTAGGCTGGATGCTGTGCGAGAATTAAGGCTCACTGTTGAACTCGTCATCTTTCTTGTCGAATCTGGAGGACATAAAACAATATACAGGTAATATAGATATCGATTTTGAGACATGACGTGATGTAATATTTTCATATTTTAGTACAAAAACAAGCATATCCGTGTGAAATGTCTTTTACATTTATTTCAGCTGGTTTCATGTTAATGTAGCTTTTTGCGACCAGCGGAAACAACTTTGTAGAGGACCACCACACCTCAAAAGTTACTGCGAGAAAGCGCCACCGCTCTGTCAACAGAGTTCGGTGCTTATTATCTGATGCATGAAGTTACGAAATCCGACTTTAAAAAATAAATAATAATATTAATGATATGTTAGAAAAAGACCACACTGAACGATTCACAACATGAATAATCATATTTGTCTTGGTCAAATGTATTTTATACCGTAAGGAAGTTAAATTTCATCACCAAAGCGCGTTTTCACCCACTCAGGGTAGATAGACGGGACCTATAATCCAGTTATAATACAAAAAGTGTAAACTAACTATGTGTGTCGTTATTTCTTGAATTCAGGCTTGGATGAACTGCTTTCAACGGGGAAACATTTCTTCCGTACCCCACTTCCGTGGTTTTATTTGAAAACGTCACTTCGTGTAGCTATGCTATAGATGGGGAATCAAATTAAAAGTGTAAAAGTACTTACCACTTTGTCCATGCTGCTACTGACTGAAAGCGAATGTGCGTTTTATACAGGAATGTTACTCATTTCCTGTAACGAAACATTGGAGTTTAACAAATTACAACATTGCGCAATCTGAACTTTGTGGAAAATTACATAACATTTATTCCTGGGGTCCAATCACGATTACGCAATTACATACAAAATAAAACAGTTCATAACACAACATATTATTACACTCTACCACAACACACACACACACACACACACACACACACACACACACACACACACACACACACACACACACACACACACACACACACACACACACACACACACATGATTTAAGCTACACTTACACAATTTACAGTCCACTGTCTCAGAGCAAAACATTGTGCATTATTATGTTCAGTATACAGTATACTGAAATATAAAAACATTCAACCACTAGATGGGGGAAAAGGATTGGACATAAAGTTCGCTAAACAATGCTTGAATTTTTTTGGGATTTTAAAATAAAAAGTGAGTAATTCACTGTTTACAGTCATAATTGTTTTCAAATTTGAAATGTACAGCTGCCTGGCATGCAAAGTGACAGGGCAAAAGGTCACATACACTTAAACTCACTAAATAGAGAATCCACCAAACAATTACAGCGGTCCCTCCTATTTGACCCTAGAAGTAGGCTTCATTAAAACCACAATCTGGAGTTGTGTTTCTGGAGAAATGTCTCTAGAGAAATGTTGCCACTCTTAAACTCATAGAAGCAGCTATGGCTTCAAGGAATGACAGTTTACACAGGTATTCTGACAACAAAAACATAAATGGGGAATAGAGTAATCTACCATCATATTTTGGGTTGTGATAGGGTATGTAAAACATGTATATATTTCAAGCATGGGTATTGATGTATTGATGACTGTTAAACATCACGAAATATACACATTTTATGACTTTAAATGAAATGAATTGGTAAGTCTTTGACTTAATATATTGAAGCTCAGTTTGAATAAGTCAAGAGATTATTTTAAAATAGTGAAAAGTTAATTATATCTTCATATTCAGTCTCAGTAACTACTCTGAAATAGAGTAGTATAAAAATGAAATAGCCTACAGTGAAACAACTTACTATGGTATCGACAGATTTGTTATTTTCGGGTCACAGTAATCTGTGCAGGCACATGCTCTGATACAAGGAGAGTGTACAGTGTCTGCATGAGTCTGCAGGAGGGAGTGATTGTATTCTTAAGGGAGGATGTGCTACATAGATAGGGACATCATATTAAACGAAACAAGCTAATTAAGAGCTACAATTGAGCCTAGACCAACATTTTGCGAAAAGCGATAAGAAGAGGAAAATGTCACTCAAGATCAAACGGCAAATCAAGATCTACCCTCAGACGTGTTTCAATACAACATACACGGTGAAAGGAAAAAATTAATCTATGGACCTTTTGTTTCTAAAGTAGCCTAACAGCCATTGCTTCTAAGCAGTATCTCAAATGCCTGCTCTTTTTATAAAATGTACACAGCTGCTATCCACTGGCAAGCTAAACAATGACCAGCTATAAAAAGATACAGGGGAGGCACCTACATTTAAACAACAAAACAGACAGTACTGAAATTAAGCTTTGGCCCAGTGTCACGCCCTGGCTCTGGGGACTCTTAAATGTTGAGCCAGGGTGTGGATTTGCTATGTTTAGTTTTTCTATGTTTTTGTTCTAGATCGTTTGATCTATGTTGGCCAGGGTGGTTCCCAATCAGAGGCAGCTGTAGCTCATTGTCTCTGATTGGGGACCATACTTAGGCAGCCTGTTTTGCACTAGTCTTGGTGGGATCTTCTATCACGATGCGCCTTGGTCCGTGTCTTCAGTCAACGATCGTGACACCCAGCAGTAGCATAGCAAACACACTAGTGAATTGGATTAAAAGATAGGTTCCAATTGTTTTAAACTATACATTGGGATTTGGGACAAAAGACCGTTGAAAAGAAGGATTATCTTGATCCTGCTACTAACTCAATGCATAGCTATTGAATTGGTCCGTATCAGTGGATGTCATTGAGACAGCTCTTTGAAAGAAGGTCTGTGAGAATGTCCTACAAAGAAAGCTTGAAATTATAATATCAGCGCAACAGGTTTTCTCCCATAACAACTGTGCCTCTAAAGGGTTTTCTGCGTGAATATATTTTTTACTTTCATTTTGTTTCAACGTCCTCTTTATGATATACCGTCCTCTCCTAGATGTGAGTTGTCATGTCGGCCTCTCATTGACTTCCCATTTTCCTCCTTCATGCTGTGTCAACATCTCTGCTGGCAGCCATGCGATGTAACAGGAGTGTATCATAAACTGATGTCAGTTCCGGGTTGTCTCTACGTGACTCCGGTTGTGGTATACTGGTTCGCTCCTCCTAGGCAGGGAGAGGGAGGGAGGTAGGGGTGGGAAGGGCGGAGAGGGACCGAGAAAGAGGGACAGGGAAAAGGGGGCAGAGAGAGGGGAGAGAAAAGGGGTGGGAAAGAAACAAAAATAAGAAAGGATCTTATGCTTCTTTATTAGAAACTTTGCGCCTGATGCGCTCTTCTCCATACTAATTTTTCTGCAGTAGGTAACTCAACTGTCAACACAACACATCTAGGATCTTTCTTGAAGCTAGTGGGAGGAACCACGAAGCCAAGCTTTAAAAGTCCACTGTAAAATACTTTCTTTTTTCTTTTTTTCTAGGGGGTAGATAAGCTTTCATATTGCAGATAGATTGTAACTTCCATCAATGTAATTGTCTGCATCACTTCCAATAAAGGCATTACTGTATACCATATGTGCTGTGTGGCTTCTCATTGTGCAACCCAACCATATCATATGGGCAAAACTGGTTGCAATGACATCAGGCCGGGTATCAGACTTAGGTGGTCTGTGCAACTCAAAACCACATTAACCCACTGGCACAGAGCTAAAGCCTACAGTTGTTGTCATGTGGGCTGCAAAAGCTTCTGTATTGTCTATCAGCCTGTAGCTTTTTTACTAACCTGATTATCTGTTCGTTTTTTAGGAGTTATCGTTGCATACTGAATATCATCTTTCACTCTTTCAGATGAATCTATGAAGACAAATAAAGGAAAGTAAATATATGTCCTACGGTGAGGTGTGACTAACTGACAGAGACATACAGACACTCAGCCCCAGGACAGGTTCTGTAAACACTCAGGACTCATTTGTTACTATGGGTACCGGTCTCTGTGCTTGCAGTCTTTTTGGTGTCAGATAAGCCAGTAATCATTGTCAGAGAGTGTGTGTGTGTGCCTTCTGCATTTTCAACATTTAGAGAAGTTGTCTGAGATAATGACACTGTCTGACCAAGCAGAGGAAGTGTGGAAGATATGGCACTTCATTTGACCTGCATCCTGTGTTCAAGAAAACATTTACTACCTTTTCCAAAACAATACCCTTGATAGTAAAAAAATAAAATAAAAAATAAATTAAAAGGTAGTCACTTAGAGGTGTGAGGTCACTCCCCAAAAAGAGAAATACCTGCCTTGTGAGTGTCCATTTCTACTCTTCTTTAGATAGATTGCAAGTCCAACCAGCCCTGAGGCAACCAAAACACAGATTACAGCAATAATAAGCATACCCCGATTCCTCTCATCACTGTCTGAAATAAATAAAACACAAGGCAATTATTAGTGTAAATATGTTTTGAATAAGCTCAACTACACTTAACTTTCACTTGGTAATTGCTATTTTCTGGATGGCTTTAATTCAAAATTGCTCTAACCTGCATCATTAGGATGACCATCTTCGGTGCAACATATTGGGACATGAACTGTCTCATTGCTGATAGGGTTAGCAGACACACAGTTGTAGTTATTTCCCTCTACCTCCAAACGGAGAGATAGATCGGTGGTGAGGTTAGGACTGCTGGTCTGGTTTAGTATTTCCTCTCCCCTGTACAAGGTCAATGTTACCTCTTTTTCGTTGTCGACAGAACACACCACACTACAGGAACTGCTGTCACACTCCGTCACCTGAGGTTTGGAAACAACATCTGGAAGAAAAATTATGAATATTCTGGAATTGGAAGCTATATTTAATGTTTTTGTAACAAACAGCACACACACACACACACACACACACACTTACTGTATACAGTGAGCTCAAACTTTTGTTTTTTTCCTCCATCTGTATTCTCCACAGAATAAACCCCAGCATCGTCTATCTGAAGGTCTGACAGGGTGAAGTATCTTGTAACATTGTTCAAGTGGAGGCGTTTTTTAAATCTCTTCTCAAGGGTGATATTGCCTTCTTTACCAGGGTACACATTTGCAATAGTGCCAAGGTCTCCATAAAGTAAATTGCCAGACTTGATCACCCTCTCTGGAAAAGAGAAAGACTGTCCCACGACACCTTTTACGTGCTGAGTCTCAGACTGGACTGTTTGCTGGGAAGCACAGAGCACTGTGGACAGAGATAGACTCAATATCAACACAATAGCAGTATTCTAGGGGGACTGTAAAACAGTCACAGACTAAATCTCACAATACCTGGATAAGTGTTTAACATGTCAGTAACCGCGTCCATATGATATTGTGATCTGATGCCAGACTGCACTGAAGATGACAATGACATTCAATCATTAGTTCATTTTTGCTGCACGTCTGCAATGTAGTCGCCTGCAATGACACTACTGACTTGAGTATCACAGTCCTTCTTAGTTATTTACAGGCCTAATGTGATGGTTGGGGTCAGGAAATAATTGTTCGGACTAGTAGTTTGTTTTATCAGAAATTAAGTTCACATGGAAATGTATTCTCTGAGTGAGGAAAGTTCTTCCCCAATTAACTGTTGTTTTTCCCCCAAAATAAAAGTCAAGGATATCACATGACTTTACAGAGATATTTCATTACATTTTAGTAGACACTCTTATTCAGAGCAACTTACAGTTAAGTGAGTGCATAGATTTTCATACTGGCCCCCCGTGGGAATCAAACCCACAACCCCTGGCGTTGCAAACGCCATGCTCTCCCAACTGAGCTACATCCCTGCCGGCCATTCCCTCTCCTACCCTGGACGACAGTGGTTAATTGTGCGCCGCCCCATTGGTCTCCCGGTCGCGGCCTGCTACGACAGAGTCTGGATTCGAACCAGGATCTCTAGTGGCACAGCTAGCACTGCGATGCAGTGCCTTACACCACTGCGCCACTCGGGAGACTCATTACCACCCAATATAATTTTCCACTACCGCCTCTTAAATAGCCTAGATTGTATCCTATGAATTTCAGGGTCAGAGGAACATTGCAGCATGATAGAGGACTAATGTAGGCGTTAGCCTATGTCTTATTTGTTGAAACAAGGTTTTGTGTTGACAACACAGAAAAAGAGATCAGGGGCATGATGGCTGTCCTACTAGCAGTAGGAAAGAGGCAGGAATTCTGTACATATGGACACTGCAAAAATATTCTGATTATCTGCTAAATTGCTCAAATGTAATTATCTAGACAGAAGTAATGTATATCAATAATCAGTGGTGGAAAAAGTGCCCAATTGTCATACTTGATTGAAAGTAAATACCTTAATAAAAAATGACTCAGTAAAATACTACTTGAGTAAAAGTCTAAAAGTATTTTGTTTTAAATCTACTTAATTATCAAAAGTAAATACAATTGCTATAAATCATTTCAAATTCCTTATATTAAACAAACCAGATGGCACGATTTTCTTGTTTTTTTAATTTACGGATAGCCAGGGCCACACTCCAACACTCAGACATAATTTACAAACTAAGCATTTGTGTTTAGTGAGTCCGCCAGATCAGAGGCAGTAGGGATGACCAGGCATGTTCTCTTGATAAGTGTGTGAATTGGACAATTTTTTTGTCCTGCTAAGCATTCAAAATGTAATGAGTACTTTTGGGTGTCAGGGAAAATGTATGGAGTAAAAAGTACATTATTTTATTTAGGAATGTAGTTAAGTAAAAGTAAAAGGTGTCAAAAATGTAAATAGTAAAGTAAATTACAGATACCCTCAAAAACTACTTAAGTAGTACTTTAAAGTATTTTTACTTAAGTACTTTAAACCGCTGTCAATAATATTCCTAAATAAAAAAGTGCTAACTGCAAAAGATTGGAAGGTTTTAGGCATTGCCGCAGGAAGTAGTTTGGGGATGGGGGTGCTGCGATTTTTGGCCGCGGTGCAGACAGCTATATCGGTCCGCTAATGCAGGACTATTAAAGGTCCACTGTACTACTTTTGTGCAAACAATACATTAATATTTTTTCCTTCTGATTTTTCTGGGGGTGCTGCAGCACCCTCAGCACCCCTACTTCCCGCGGCTATGGTTTTACGCCTTGAGTAAGGTAGAACAAATGTTTCAGTGTCACATCCTCTGAGGAGACAAAGGCTTAATGTGTGCGGCAGGTGGGCTCAATTAGGCATTAGGTTACCCAGGTCATTAGCTCAATAATCTGGTTTATGGCTAATAGGCCCAACAGCATATTATTGGGCTTGTACAGTAACAACTTTTCAGTATTAGTTCTACAGGTGGATAGAAGAAAACTCATGCACACCATACGAACATAATGTATTTGTCCTTCTATAGTGAACTGTATAAATAGTCTATATGAAATGTGACTGTGTCTCTGCTTGTGAACACAGACTCGTTTCCTTTCCCATCAGTCTGTCACATCATGTGGTCTGCCTTTTTCTGTCACGTCAGTGGTTTATAGCAACTGAGAAGTAGCCCCACACACTCTTCCCTGCGTACAGGAGTCCCGTCTCACACGCAGACCTATGTGGTGAAATACGTTTCCACTGCAATTAATACTTTTCACTGCAGTGAACAGAAACGTTCTCAGTAATGCTAAAGGTCTACTCGTGACTCTATAATTCTTACAGTTGTCGGATTAATGTAGACCTGATAGGGGTCTTTGGATTTCTAAAAGTGAAAGTGAAATTGCACTGGGAAAAGGAAGCTATTTTGCATGGGTGGGTAGGCCAAGGAGTGTAACTACAGTACTTTTTCTACATTGTTTTCACATTCTCTAAGCAAATGAACTATGCAAATCGGTGATGAGACGATGAACATTGTGGTGATAGCACATACTCACATACCAAAGTCCTGTTCATTTAGGATAAACATACTTCTCAGCCCAGCCATAGTAACAGAGGATAGACAACACACAGACAGCGACTTATGAGAAGAAAAACTGTTTAAAAATAAAAATGGCAACGTTTCAGGGGGGTTTCTGCAGCTGGCAACTGTAACAGTAAAACTGACAATAATTACAACAAAGCACTGGCTATGCTATCAACTTGTAATTAATTGCAATTGTGAAACTGCAGTTACAGTATTTGCAGTGTAATGGTTATTTTGAATGCAGCAATTGCAGTATAACTGCAAAATAACCAGAGTTAGGACATAACCACTACACCAGGGGTAGGCAACCCTGATCCTGGAGTGCCGCTTCCTATTCACGTTTGTGATTTAGGACAGGTGTGTTGAATTTAGGCAATCACTGAACTGAAACATTAGCTCAGTTGGGTGTGGTGCCTAGTTGGAACAAAATCATGTAGTACCTGCGGCACTCCAGGAACAGGGTTCCCTACCCCTGCACTACACAATTACTGAATTGTATAATATAACATTAACCCTGCAGTTACAAAAGTGACTGTAACTGTGTTATTATGGATGCAGCTATTGCAGTAGCCATATAATAAAACAGCATGTGCAACTGCACAACTGCAATTATTTTTGTAGGGAAATATGTTTATCAATGGAAAATGACAGAGAATTTCAAAACAACAGTTATGAGTTATTGAGTTATTGTTCCATGTTCCAAGAGCAGCTGGTAAAATTATGAGCTCCTAATATCTAGTATTATATATCCTATTTCAAATGATTTCGAGGAAGAGTACATTTGAGAAAAACAAGTCTAGAGCTATTTGAAGAAGAGTTCGACATTGTGAAACCTCTAGTGGATGATGAACTAAAAAATGGCATGTCTCCATTAACAATGCCTGCAACTCCCTAAACCTTGGCTTCAAAACAGGAGGCCCACAGTACATCACTCCCTCCCTTAACTGTAGCAGCTGTGTGCACACTAAACATTATCGGTGAAACAAATCCAGAACTGTCTCTCCCTACTTGAAGTGGAGATCACAGAATTTAGGGAGAGCAAACAACAAGAATGTGACACTGTCCAGAAGCTGATGGAAGAGTTGAGGAACCGTGGTTCAATAGAACACCTAAGAGAGTACACTGAACAAATGACACAGTCCAATGATGCCCTCCAAGATGAGCTGTGTGTGGTAATGGTGGAGCTGCAGCAGAGAGAGAGGGACATCGATGCCCTCCGTCAGCAGCAAATGACTACGCCACCAACAGAGCAGCCCATCACCCTGGTAGAAGCCCAGATACCCCTGAGCCCATTGGAGCCTTCACCCCATCTGCCTCACAAGCCCTCAGCCTCTTAGGGTCCACCCCGACCTGCCAACCTCCCAGCCTGCCGCAGCATACCCTGCCTCGCCAACCTCCCACCAGTCTGACCATGTTCAGCCAAACACACCTCCAGAGGACAGGATCCAGTTCAACCCAGGATACTTCCCAAAACAGCAGTTCTGATATACTCTAATGGGAAGTATCTGGAAGATAGGAGATTATTCCCCAGACACCAGACGGCTAAATTCTGGTGTCCCACTACTGACAGTGCACTACAACTCCTGTACCAAGTCAAGCTGGAAAATCCTGACAACCTTGCTTCACATACTGGGACAAATGACCTGCGCACAAAAGGAGAAGGAGTGGCTGAGGAAGTGAGATAGGTGGCAGAGAAAGCACACACCCTGTTCCCAAGGAGAAACATTATTATATCCACCCTTCTACCAAGGAAAGATCTCCCCTGGCAAATTATCCAAAATGTCAACCATAAAATCACCATGGAACTGCTCCTCACTGCCAAATGTCAGCATCTCTCACCACCACACCCTGAAATGTGTGCACTTGTAAGACCATGTACACCTGGACAATGAGGGAGTTAGAATCTTTGTCAAGGACCTGAAGGATGCCACGTTAGGCAGAGTTCCACAATCATACCAGGCCAGCAACAGAGCCCCCCCACCTCCCCGCATCTCCAAGGAGAGAGAGGAGGCCAATCTCATCTCAACTGTTCCAGACACAGACATCTCCAGCCCCTACCAACATGTCCGAGCCAAGCGGTGCAAGACCCAGACCAGCTCAGCCCGGCGGTGCCAAAACCAACCCAGCTCAACCCAGCAGTGCCAGACACAGCTCAGCTCAGTCCAACACAACCCACGATTCAACAGACTACTGGCATTACACATCTGGCTAAAATATTACTGTAGCTCTGTTGGAATCACTTTTATAGATAACTTTGACACCTTCTGGAAAGAGAAGATACTATACAGGAATAACGGAGTCCATCCAAATCATCTTGGCTCCTGGACTCTGTCCACAAATGTCAAGACTGCGTTAAGACAAGTACTTCTCAATGACCCAAGACCAGCTCAGTTAATCCCTACCATTGTGACAATGAGTCGTCATAATGCTGCATCAAATGTACATTATCCCAGGGGCATTGGCAAACACAATGTAAGTAACTTAATTTATGTCCCCCTAACTGCCCTGAATACCTCTGTTGATCCTGCAGCTATTGTATGCAGTAATCATGTGCATATGGCAGTATGCCCTAGTAGGAAGTCCACTGTGTGCAGCTCAACATGCACTATCAGCTCCAATATAAATAACATGAGCAAGTCTACTTCTGATAAGCTTCCCAGTAAAGCATTTAAAACAATCAATATTTTCTGGGTGATTTAAATATTGACTGGCTTTCATCAAGCTGCACACTCAAGAAAAAATGTCAAACTGTAACCAGTGTCTGCAACCTGGTTCAGGTTGTCAGTCAACCTACCAGGGTAGTTACAAATATCACAGGAATGAAATCATCAGCATGTATTGGATACTGCGTTAAATTTGCATTAAAGCACTATCCAAATCCATAGGATGTAGTGATCACAATATAGTAGCCATATCTAGGAAACCCAAAGTGTCAAAGGATGGGCCTAATATAGTGTATAAGAGGTCATACAATAAGTTTTGTAGTGATTCTTATGTTGATGATGTAAAGAATATTTGCTGGTCTGTGGTTTGTAATGAGGAGCAACCAGACGCTGCACTTGATACATTTATGAAATTGCTTATTCCAGTTACTAATAATCAGCCACCCAAATGACTGCAAAAACTGTTAAATCCCCTTGGATTGATGAGGAATTGAAAAATTGTAAGGTTGAGAGAAATGCGGCAAAAGGTATGGCAAATAAGTCTGTCAGCCCAATCAATTGGCAAATGTACTGCAAATTAAGAAATCATGTGACTAAACTAAATAAAAATAAAATGAAACTAGACTATGAAACAAAAATAAATGATATAAAGAATGATAGTAAAAAGCGTTGGAGCACCTTAAATACAATTTTGGGAAAAAAGGCAAACTCGGCTCCATCATTCATTGAATCAGATGGCAAATTCATCACAAAACCCACTGATATTGCCAACTACTTTAATTACTTTTTAATTGGCAAGATAAGCAAACTTAGGCATGACATGCCAGCAACAAACGCTGCACTACATATCCAAGTATGTCTGACCAAATTATGAAAGACAAGTATTGTACTATTGAATTCCGTAAAGTGAGTGTGGAAGAGGTGAGGAAATTATTGTTGTTGATATGACGTGTTTATACAGGGTTTTAGGAATGAGGTCAATCCATTAGTATAGGCCACTCTTGGTGCCAGAAAGTCTGAGTGCCAGGAAGGATGGGGGGCCACTGGTGTTAATCTTAGAATGAGTACGTGATGGAATGTCCTGACTGGGGTACAAGATGATACCATTGTAGTTGGGAGTGACACCCAATAATGGTTGGCAACTGTTGGCTAGAATTGGTTTACATTATAAAGTTGTTGGGTTTGAGTCCCTTAGTGTGTAAAAGCATTATAAAGTTGTTGAGTTTGAGTCCCTTAGTGTGTAAAAGCATTATAAAGTTGTTGGGTTTGAGTCCCTTAATGTTTAAAAGCATTATAAAGAATTAGTTTAATTTAAGTAATAAAGGGAAATATATATATTTTTAAAGGATATGTATATATGTATGTATGTATGTATGTATGTATGTATGTATGTATGTGTATATATATATGTGTATGTATGTGTAAGTGTATATACAGTGGGGGAAAAAATTATTTAGTCAGCCACCAATTGTGCAAGTTTTCCCACTTAAAAAGATGAGAGAGGCCTGTAATTTTCATCATAGGTACACGTCAACTATGACAGACAAAATAAATTTAAAAAAATCCAGAAAATCACATTGTAGGATTTTTAATGAATTTATTTGCAAATTATGGTGGAAAATAAGTATTTGGTCAATAACAAAAGTTTCTCAATACTTTGTTATATACCCTTTGTTGGCAATGACACAGGTCAAACGTTTTCTGTAAGTCTTCACAAGGTTTTCACACACTGTTGTTGGTATTTCGGCCCATTCCTCCATGCAGATCTCCTCTGGAGCAGTGATGTTTTGGGGCTGTCGCAGGGCAACACAGACTTTCAACTCCCTCCAAAGATTTTCTATGGGGTTGAGATCTGGAGACTGGCTAGGCCACTCCAGGACCTTGAAATGCTTCTTACGAAGCCACTCCTTCGTTGCCCGGGCGGTGTGTTTGGGATCATTGTCATGCTGAAAGACCCAGCCATGTTTCATCTTCAATGCCCTTGCTGATGGAAGGAGGTTTTCACTCAAAATCTCACGATACATGGCCCCATTCATTCTTTCCTATACACGGATCAGTCGTCCTGGTCCCTTTGCAGAAAAACAGCCCCAAAGCATGATGTTTCCACCCCCATGCTTCACAGTAGGTATGGTGTTCTTTGGATGCAACTCAGCATTCTTTGTCCTCCAAACACGACGAGTTGAGTTTTTACCAAAAAGTTCTATTTTGGTTTCATCTGACCATATGACATTCTCCCAATCCTCTTCTGGATAATCAAAATGCACTCTAGCAAACTTCAGACGGTCCTGGACATGTACTTGCTTAAGCAGGGGGACACGTCTGGCACTGCAGGATTTGAGTCCCTGGCGGCGTAGTGTGTTACTGATGGTAGGCTTTGTTACTTTGGTCCCAGCTCTCTGCAGGTCATTCACTAGGTCCCCCCGTGTGGTTCTGGGATTTTTGCTCACCGTTCTTGTGATCATTTTGACCCCACGGGGTGAGATCTTGCATGGAGCCCCAGATCGAGGGAGATTATCAGTGGTCTTGTATGTCTTCCATTTCCTAATAATTGCTCCCACAGTTGATTTCTTCAAACCAAGCTGCTTACCTATTGCAGATTCAGTCTTCCCAGCCTGGTGCAGGTCTACAATTTTGTTTCTGGTGTCCTTTGACAGCTCTTTGGTCTTGGCCATAGTGGAGTTTGGAGTGTGACTGTTTGAGGTTGTGGACAGGTGTCTTTTATACTGATAAAAAGTTCAAACAGGTGCCATTAATACAGGTAACGAGTGGAGGACAGAGGAGCCTCTTAAAGAAGAAGTTACAGGTCTGTGAGAGCCAGAAATCTTGCTTGTTTGTAGGTGACCAAATAGTTATTTTCCACCATAATTTGCAAATAAATTCATTAAAAATCCTACAATGTGATTTTCTGGATTTTTTTTTCTCAATTTGTCTGTCATAGTTGACGTGTACCTATGATGAAAATTACAGGCCTCTCTCATCTTTTTAAGTGGGAGAACTTGCACAATTGGTGGCTGACTAAATACTTTTTTCCCCACTGTACCACACCAGACCCGTCACTCAGATAGACAGTGCAGAGAAACTGTTCGAGTCGGCTGTCTCTATTGCTGCTACGGCTGTAGTGGGAGGTCATGTTAATGATGTGGACGGAGATGGTTTGGAGTTGCGCAATACTCAGCAGCAGTGTGCTAGATTGCCCAATTCAGAGATGCTGCTGTCTCTCCCGTCAAGCCTGATTCATTTAACGGACGGACAGGCAGATGATATTGTGAGGCTATTACACAGCTTTCCATGTCTTTTTAATGATGTTCCTACATGCACAAATGTGTTAGAACATAACATTAATGTTGGAAACGCTGCACCTATCAAGCAACATGCTTATCGTGTCAACGTCTCTAAAAGAAAGATAATGAGGGATGAGGTCGGTTATTTGCTGGAGAATAACCTGGCTATGCCAAGTTCAAGTCCTTGGAGTTCTCCGTGCATTCTGGTTCCTAAACCTGATGGGACATCCAGGTTATGTACGGACTATCGAAAAGTCAATGCTGTCAAAGTGCCCGACTCGTTCCCGTTACCCAGACTGGATGACTATATTGACACTGTTGGTGCTGCTACTTATGTAACCAAACTAGATCTTCTAAAAGGTTACTGGCAGGTGCCGTTAACCTCACGTGCCTCCGACATCTCTGCCTTTGTGACCCCAGACTACTTCCTACAACATGCTGTCATGGCATTTGGGATGCGGAACGCACCAGCCACTTTCCAACGCCTGGTTAACACAGTATTGGCTGGAGTTCCTAATTGTAGTGCTGACCTTGATGATCTGGTAATTTATTCAACTGAGTGGTCTGATCATGTTAACACTCTAAGGATAGTGTGTGAACGTCTAGCAGCCGCTTCTCTAACCCTGAACTTAGCAAAGTGCGAGTTTGGGAAGGCCACTGTTACTTATCTCGGTAAACAGGTCGGCCATGGTCAGGTGCGCCCGGTAGATGCCAAGGTCTCAGCTATAAACGCATTTCCCGCACCTACCACCAGAAGAGAGCTACGCTGTTTTTTACGGATGGTTGGCTACTAACGTAGTTTCTGTAAAAATGTCTCTGCGGTAGTTGCTCCATTAACGGATTTGCTCAGTCCGGCAAGAAAATGTGTATGGTCTGAAGATTGTCATACTGCTTTCAACACTGCTAAAGCACTCTTATGTAGTACCCCTGTTCTTGCTGCGCCAGATTTTGAACGGCCGTTTAAACTGGAGGTAGATGCAAGTGCCAGAGATGCTGGTGCTGTGTTACTGCAGCCGGACCACAGTGGAGTGGACCATCCTGTCTGTTATTTTTCTCGGAAATTTAACAAATGTCAGACAAACTATTCCACCATTGAGCAAGAAGCTCTAGCTTTGTTATTAGCTCTGCAGTACATTAAAGTTTATGTTGGTTCCAGTGCATTACCAGTGATAGTGTATACTGACCATAACCCCTTTTCTCCACCGGATGTACAACCAGAACCAACGCCTTATGCGTTGGGCACTTGTAGTACAAAATTATAATTTGGAGATCCGCCACAAAAAGGGGTCGGATAATGTGTTGGCAGATGCTTTGTCTCGTGTTTAAAGAACTAGGCTTTTTTTTGTTATGCCGTCAGGATGCGGTTGATCTTTGGATTTTTGGTGTTGTGATGGTACGTGTGTCGCAAACCCTTGTGGTTTGCTCTTTTAAGGGTGGGAGTGTTACGGATACAGGTATCCTGTGTGTGTTTTTGTGTTTTTCCTCTCCTTATGCCCTAATCACAGGTGTCCTTTATGTTCCTGATTGGTGGTCGTTGGGGTGTCCCACCTGTCCGAGCAGTGGAAACGCGTTCTCTGGAATGATGAATCACGCTTCACCATCTGGCAGTCCGACGGACTAATCTGGGTTTGGCGGATGCCAGGAGAACGCTATCTGCCCTAATGCATAGTGCCAACGGTAAAGTTTGTTGGAGGAGGAATAATGGTCTGGGGCTGTTTTTCGTGGTAGGAGCTAGACCCCTCAGTTCCAGAGAAAGGACATCTTAAACTACAGCATACAATGAAATTCTAGACAATTCTGTGCTTCCAACTTTGTGGCAACAGTGTGGGGAAGGCCCTTTCCTGTTTGAACATGACAATGCCCCCATGCACAAAGCGAGGTCCATACAGAAATGATTTGTTGAGATCAGTGTGGAAGAACTTGACTGGACTGCACAGAGCCCTGACCTCAACTCCACCGAACACCTTTGGGATGAATTGGAACGCCGACTGCGAGCCAGGACTAATCGCCCAATATCAGTGCCCAACCTCACTATTGCTCTTGTGACTAAATGGAAATAAGTCCCCGCAGAAATATTCCAACATCTAGTGGAAAGCCTTCCCACAATAGTGGAGGCTGTTATAGCGGCAAAGGGGGGACCAACTCCATATTAATGCCCATGATTTTGGAAGGAAATGTTTGACGAGCAGGTGTCCACATACTTTTGGTTATTTAGTGTAGCTCTTATTTGTATTTGTATTTATTATGGATCCCCATTAACTGCTGCCAAGGTAGCAGATCCTCTTCTTGGGGTCCAGCAAAATTAAGGCAGTTATACATTTAAAAAACATTACATTACATTCATAACAGATTTCACATCATATTAAGTGTGTGCCCTCAGGCCTCTACCACATATCTTTAACACAAAATCCATGTGTACATGTGTGTATAATGCTTATGGTATCTTGTGTTTGTATGCATGTGTCTATGTTTGTGTTGCTTCACAGTCCCCCTTGTTCGATAAGGTGCATTTTTATCTGTATTTTTTTAAATCTAATTTTGCTGCTGGCATGAGTTACTTGATGTGGAATAGAGTTTCATGTAGTCATGGCTCTATGTAGTTATGTGCGCCTCCCATAGTCTGTTCTGGACTTGGGGACTGTGAAGAGACCTCTGTTGGCATTTTTTGTGGGGTATGCATCGGTGTTCGAGCTGTGCCCCAGTAATTCAAACAGACAGCTCGGTGCATTCAACATGTCAATACCGCTCACAAATACACGTAGTGATGAAGTCAATCTCTCCTCCACTTTGAGCCATGAGAGATTGACTTGCATATTATTAATGTTAGCTCTCTGTGTACATCCAAGGGCCAGCCGTGCTGCCCTGTTCTGAGCCAATTGCAATTTTCCTAAGTCCCTCTTTGTGGCACCTGACCACACAACTGAACAGTAGTCCAGGTGCGACAAAACTAAGGCCTGTAGGACCTTCCTTGTTGATAGTGCTGTTAAGAATGCAGAGCAGCGCTTTATTATAGACAGACTTCTCTCCATCCTAGCTACTGTTGTATCAACATGTTTTGACTATGACAGTTTACAATCCAGGGTTACTCCAAGCAATTTAGTCTCCTCAACTTGCTCAATTTCCAAATTAATCATTACAAGATTTAGTTGAGGTTTAGTGAATGATTTGTCCCAAATACAATGATTTTAGTTTTTGAAATATTTAGTGCTAACTTATTCCTTGCCGCCCATTCTGAAACTAACTGCAGCTCTTTGTTAAGTGTTGCTGTCATTTCAGTCGCTGTGGTAGCTGACGTGTATACTGTTGAGTCATCCGCATACATAGACACACTGGCTTTACTCAAAGCCAGTGGCATGTCATTAGTAAAGATTGAAAAAAGTAAGGGGCCTAGACAGCTGCCCTGGGGAATTCCTGATTCTACCTGGATTTTGTTAGAGAGGCTTCCATTAAAGAACACCCTCTGTGTCCTGTTAGACAGGTAACTCTTTATCCACAATATAGCAGGGGGTGTAAAGCCATAACACATCAGTTTTCCAGCAACAGACTGTGATCGATAATGTCAAAAGCCGCATTAAGGTCTAACAAAACAGCCCCCACAATCTTTTTATCATCCATTTCTCTCAGCCAATCATCAGTTATTTGTGTAAGTGCTGTGCTTGATGAATGTTCTTACCTGTAAGCGTGCTGAAAGTCTGTTGTCAATTTGTTTACTGTAAAATAGCATTTTATCTGGTCAAAGTTGACTAAGGGTTGATAACAGGCTGATTGGTTGGCTATTTGAGTCAGTTAAGGGGGCTTTACTATTCTTAGGCAGGGGAATAACTTTTGCTTCCCTCCAGGCCTGAGGGCACACACTTTCTAGTAGGCTTAAATTTAATATTTGGCTAATAGGAGTGGCAATATCGTCCGCTATTATCCTCAGTAATTTTCCATCCAAGTTGTCAGACCCCGGTGGCTTGTCATTGTTGATCGACAATAATAAAATGTTTCACCTCTTTCACACTTACTTTATGGAATTCAAAATTACAATGCTTGTCTTTCATAATTTGGTCAGATATACTTGGATATGTAGTGTCAGCGCTTGTTGCTGGCATGTCATGCCTACATTTGCTAATCTTGCCAATGAAAAAATAATTAAAGTAGTTGGCAATATCAGTTGGTTTTGTGATGAATGAGCCATCTGATTCAATGAATGATGGAGCAGAGTTTGCCTTTTTGGCCAAAATTGTATTTAAGGTGCTCCAAAGCTTTTTACTATCATTCTTTATGTCATTTGTCTTTGTTTCATATTGTAGTTTCTTCTTCTTTTTATTCAGTTTAGTCACATGATTTCTCAATTTGCAGTATGTTTGCCAATCGGTTGTATAGCCAGACCTATTTGCCATCTCATTTGCTCATTAGCAAATTTAGGCATGACATGCCAGCAACCATACAATTTTTCAATTCCTCATCAATCCATGGGGATGTAATAGTTTTTACAGTCATTTTCGTAATGGGTGCACGCTTATTAGTAAATGGGATAAGCATTGTCATAAATGTGTCAAGTGCAGCGTCTGGTTGCTCGTCATTACACACCACGGACAAACAAAAATTATTCACATTAACAACATAGGAATCACTACAAAACATATTATAGGACCTATTGTACACAATATAAGGCCCAGCCTTTCAAACTTTGGTTTTCGTAGATATGGCTACTATATTGTGATCACTACATCCGATGGATCTGGATACTGCTTTCAATTATTTATTTTTTGCATTAGTAAAGATATGATCAACACATGTTGATGATTTCATTCCTGTACTGTTTGTAACTACCCTGGTAGGTTGATTGATAACCTGAACCAGGTTGCTGGCACTAGTTACAGTTTGAAGCTTTCTCAAGAGTAGGCAGCCTGATGAAAGCCAGTCAGTATTTAAATCACCCAGAAAGTATACTTCTCTATTGATATCACATACTGTACATAATCAAGCATTTCACACATGTTATCCAGATACTGACTGTTAGCACTTGGTGGTCTATAGAAGCTTCCCACCAGAATGGGCTTTAGGTGAGGCAGGTGAACCTGTAGCCATATTACTTCAACAGTATTTAACATGAGATCCTCTCTAAGCTTTACAGGAATGTAGTTCTGAATATACACTGCAACATCGCCCCCGTTGGCATTTCTGTATTTTCTGTAAATGTTATAACCTTGTATTGCTACCACTGTATCATCAAATGTATTATCTAAGTGAGTTTCAGAGATTGTCAGAATATGAACGTCATCTGTTACTAACAAATTATTGATTTCATGGACCTTGTTTCTTAAGGTACATATGTTAACGTGGGCTATTTTTAAACCTTTTCTGGGATGCTTGATTATTTTTCTTGTTTTACTGGGAAGGTTAGCAGAGGTAGACATACTCAGGTTATTTTTATTAGTGCAGGGTGAGCTGCACACAGTGGACTTCCTACTAGGGCACACCACCTCAGTGCTAACAGTATTACTCTGGTTCATAAGCATATGATTACTGCATACAATAGCTGTAAGATCAGCAGAGGCATTCCGGGCAGTAAGAGGGACATAAATTAGGTAATTTCATTGTGTCTTCTAACGCCCCTAGGATGATGTACATTTGCTGAAGCATTATGACAACTCAGCGACACAGTGGTAGGGATTAAATGAGCTGGACTTGAGTCATTGATAAGTCATTGTCTCAACGTGCCTTCTAATGCTGTGAAAGGATCCAGGAACCCACATGATTTAGGTGGATCCCATCCTCCTTATAATACGAGCTTTCTTTCCAGAAGGTATCAAAATTGTCAATAAATGTTACACCCACAGAGATGCAATAGTCTCGTAGCCAGTTATGGAGGGCTAAAAGTCTGCTGAACCGTTCATGCCACGATTTAGGGAGGGCAGAGGGCCAGATATTATGGGGCGTTTGTTGGTGTCAAGTAGAAACCCAATCAGTTCTTTAAAATCCATATTCAGCTGTTCTGAGCTGCCCTTCATAATGTCATTTGACCCCACATGAACCATGACAGTATCATTGCTCTTGAATGTCTTCATTCTCAGTTAAGACGTTCAAGCGAGACACTTACATCCTAAAAAACCCAGCTTTGTTGTCCCACACGATTAAATTAATATTGAGACACAGAGCAGCATGACCAGAGGAACATCACACTTGTGATGGGCTGACCAGTGACACATAATCACAGGAAACCACCAACATTTCCTGTTTATAGGGGAACAATCTAACGTCCCATTCGAATGTAGCTTAAATACCACTGAGTTTGAATGTTCATTTTACCTAATGACTTTTAGATATTGATATCCATGAAAGGATTTCTTCATTTTGGGGATGAAGCCATGTCCATTGTCCTTCAATGATTCAACATGGTTGAGGGAATTCCCAAGTCCCAACACCATACAGGTGCATGTTTTATCACATCCATAGTGTTTAGGCACTGTGAGCCTAAACACAATGAGCCTGTAAGCTCTGTCAGTTTGCAAAAATGCAAATAGAAAGGCAAATGAGTTTCAAATTACTTGATACAGTTTGTCTCAGATAATTATAAAAGGTTGTCAGCCTGTTGTTTCCAAAATATTATTAATCTTTCACATAAGTTAATATATGAATCAAAGTATTGGCATTCTCTGTAGTTGCTGTATAGATTGCAAACTTTTATAGCCTACGCCTCTTTCTTCGCATGAAAGAGCTCTGTTTTAGAATCTACACTCTGTCATTATCTATCCCTTACTGTAAATATTTGTCTAATGACAGGATACAGGAGGATATGAGAGGAACGTTATTTTAAAATGAGTCTTAGCGATTGGTTACACACTGGGGGGAGACGGGGTTGGGAATGCAGTTAGGGAAAGTCGTATTCGGTCTGTGCTCCACGCACTACGACTGCTAGTCTAGGCTCCCTTGTCAGGAGACACAGCAAACATGCAAAAATAGATAATGTTTAGGCTACTTACCTATCATTTCCCACATACCATTTTAGTTAGTGCAGCAAATCAGTAACAACAAAATTAACATACCATCAATGACAAAATATAGCAGCATGAACATCAGTCTGGCAATCCTTCTCCATCCGAACAAATGGTTCATTGCTCTAAGGCTTGAGCTGTTCAGTGGTGTGCACTGCGAAGAACGGGAAAGTTATAGAGAGAATAGACTCAACTAGACCAGCTACCCTCTGTGGTGTATCATTACGCCGATTCTGTTAGTTGTTCTGTTGCGGTTAGTAGATTTGTTGTGTAGTGATGAACCAGAGTGTACTGTAGGTTGTTAAAGACTGCTTTCTAGTGGAGAAATTTGAGAATTTCACTGTTTTTTTTAGTTTGAGTTTTTATAGTCATTTAGCAGACGCTCTTATCCAGAGCGACTTACAGTTAGTGAGTGCATACATTTTCATACTGGCCCCCCGTGGGAGACGAACCCACAACCCTGGTGTTGCAAGCGCCATGCTCTACCAACTGAGCTGCACGGGGCCGTGAACTGTGAACTGTTTGCAGTTTGCATCATCTTGTATGGTAGCCTTCTATGTTCTATTATGGTAGGTATATACACTGAGTGTACAAAACATTAGGAAAACCTGCTCTTTCCATGACATAGACTGACCAGGTGAATCCAGGTGAAAGCTATAATCCCTTATTGATGTCATGGTCACCTGTTAAATCCACTTCAATCAGTGTAGATGAAGGGGAGGAGACAAGACAGGATTTTTAAGCCTTGAGACATGGAATGTGTATGTGTGTTATTCAGAGGGGGATTGGGTAAGACAAAATATTTAAGTGCCTTTGAACAGGGTATGGCAGTAGGTGCCAGGCACACTGGTTTGAGTGTGTCAAGAACTACAATGCAGCTAGGTTTTTCACACTAACCAGTTTCCCTGTGTGTATCAAGAATGGTCCACCACCCAAAGGACATCCAACCAACTTGACACAACTGTGGGAAGCAATGAAGTCGACATGGGCCAGTATCCCTGTGGAATACTTTCGACACCTTGTAGAGTCCATGCCCCAGTGAATTGAGGCTGTTCTGAGGGCAAAAGCGGGTGCAACTCAATATTAGGAAGGTGTTCCTAGTGTTTTGTACACACAGTGCCTTCAGAAAGTATTTATACCCGTTGACTTATTCCACATTTTGTTGTGTTACAGCCTAAATTTCAAATGGATTTAAAAAATAAATATGTCTCACCCATCTACACACAATACCCCAGAATAACAAAGGGAAAATATGTAAAAAAAAATTTTTTTACATATTTGTTGAAAATGAAATACAGAAATATCTCATTTATATATTCACACCCCTGAGTCAATACTTTGTAGAAGCATCTTTGGCAGTGGTTACAGCTGTGTCTTTCTGGGTAAGTCTCTTAGAGCTTCGCACACCTGGATTGTACAATATTTGCACATTATTCTTATTCTTCAAGCTCTGTCAAATTTGTTGTTGATCATTGCTAGTCAGCTTTTTTCAAGTCTTGCCATATATTTTCAAGCTGATTTAAGTCAAAACTGTAGCTAGGCCACTCAGGAACATGTTGTCTTGGTAAGCAACTCCAGTGTATATTTGGCTTTTTGTTTTAGGTTATTGTCCTGCTGAAAGGTGAGTTTGTCTCCCATTCTGTTGGAAATCAGACAGAATCAGATTTTGCCTGTGCTTAGCTCTATTCCATTTATTTTTATCCTAAAAAACTCCCAAGACCTTGCCGATGACAAGCATAACCATGACATGAGGTAGCCACCATCATGCTTGAAAATATGAAAAGTGGTACTCAGTGATGTATTGTGTTGGATTTGCCTCAAACAACGCCTTGCATTCAGGACATAAAGTTAATTTGCCACATTTTTTGTTTTACTTTAGTGCCTTATTGCAACAGGATGCATGTTTTGAAATGTTTTTATTTATTTTGTAATGGCTTCCTTCTTTTCACTCTGTTATTTATTTTAGTATTGTGGATTAACTCCAATGTTGTTGATCCATCCTCAGTTTTTTCCTATCACAGCCATTAAACTCTGTAACTGTTTTAAAGTCACCATTGGCCTCATGGTGAAATCCCTGAGTGGTTTCCTTCCTCTCTGGCAACTGAGTTAAGAAGGATGTCTGTATCTTTGCAGTGACTGGGTGTATTGATACACCATCCAAAGTGTAATTAATAACTTCAACATGCTCAAAGGGATATATTCAATGTTAGTTTTTATATTTTGACCCTTCTACCAATAGGTGGCCTTCTTTGTGAGACATTACAAAACCTCCCTTGTCTTTGTGGTTGAATCTGTGTTTGAAATTCACTGCTCGACTGAGGGACTTTACAGATAATTGTATGTGTGGGGTACAGAGATGAGGTAGTCATTCAAAAATCATGTTAAACACTATAATTGCACATTATTGCAACTTATTATGTGACTTGTTAAGCACATTAGTTTGTCCTGAACGTATTTAGGCTTGCAATAACAAAGGGGTTGAATACTTATTGACTTAAGACATTTCAGCTTTAAAATGTTTAATTAATTTGTAAAAATGTCTAAAAACATTCCACTTTGACATTATGGGGTGTTGTGTGTAGGCCAGTGACACAAAATCTCAATTTAATCAATTTTAAATTCAGGCTGTAACACAACAAAATGTGGAAAAAGTCAAGGGGTGTGAATACTTTCTGAAGGAAATGTATATACAGTGCCTTCGGAAAGTATTCAGACCCCTTCACTTTTTCCACATTTTGTTATGTTTCAGCCTTATTCTAAAATGGATTAAATAGTTTTTTTCCCTTCATCAATCTACACCCAATACCCCATAATGACAAAGTGAAAACAGGTTTTTAGATAAAAATAAATAAAAAATAAATACCTTATTTACGGTATTCAGACCCATTGTTATGAGACTCGAAATTGAGCTCAGGTGCATCCTGTTTCCATTGATCATCCTTGAGATGTTTCTACAACTTGATTGGAGTCCACCTGTGGTAATTTCAATTGATTGGACATGATTTGGAAAGGCACTGTCTATATAAAGGTCCCACAGTTGATAGTGCATGTCAGAACAAAAAACAAGCCATGTGGTCGAAGGAATTGTCCGTAGAGCTCCGAGACAGGATTGTGTCATGGCACAGATCTGGGGAAGGGTATCAAAAAATGTCTTCAGCATTGAAGGTCCCCAAGAACACAGTGGCCTCCATCATTCTTAAATGGAAAAAGTCTGGACCCACCCAGACTCTTCCTAGAGCTGGCCACCCGACCAAACTGAGCAATCGGGGGAGAAGGGCCT
>NW_028164663.1:5000-13824 GCF_964263955.1 Coregonus lavaretus
AGGTTCCGCAAACCATCAAACTGCTTTATAATTTCCGAGTTTCAAAGTAGTTAACTGTAGCCAATCTTGAAAGTACCCCTAACTTTGTAGAATCAACAATTTTGTTCAGCTTTTTGAGAAAATGTAGGCTACTGTAAGGACTGTTCCAGGAATGTATAGCCTATGTGTATTTTATACATTTTCTGGGAGCTGTTGGTCTTTTAAAAGTCATACAAATAATAATTTTTAAACTTATAAGAACACGATGACACCAGTAGATAGACCTTCAAATGAGTTCCTGGGTAAATAGTTGTAGGGTGTATAGCTTCTCAAGTGAAGGAAATGAACCGTCCAGGCGGGTTGAAAACAGATGGCCTCCAGGCTCCGTTTTGACTTTGAACCATGAAATATATTTTTTTGAAATGTCAAATATGTCCCCTGGCTGGACTCTCGGTCACAGTCATAAAAGGTGAAAATGGATTGAGGCAACAAATCCCTCAGAAATAGTACATATCAATTTGTTCCAGATGCATACTACTTTAATGTACTTCTACGTATTGGGCTTTGCTACGAAAGACTACTGTATCCAACTGTTACCATTGTAGGCCTAGTCACAGAAAATAATGAGCAATATGCTTGTAAGCTCATTTGAGAAAGCGCTGTTCCCTATGTCACAGAGTACTTTTTGTGGTTTAAATTAAATCAATAGTTTTATGGCAGATTTAGGTTAATACTGCTTAAACTTTTGAATACACATTGTATAAAAGGTTGTTATATATTCTTACAAATGCAACCAAAGTACATTTTAATTAATTATAGTAATATTACTATTAATATTATATTAATATTAAAAATAGTACTTATAGTAGAAGAAGTGTAGACTTAGAATAATCATAGTATGAATAATAGTACTAATACCTGTTAGTAACAAAATAAGTACTTCTTCAGTATTATAGCAACATAGTCTGTGTAGTGTAATTTTTAAAAACCTTTATTTAACTAGGCAAGTCAGTTAAGAACAAATTCTTATTTACAATGACGGCCTACCAAAAGGCAAAAGGCCTCCTGCGGGGACGGGGGCTGGGATTAAAAAACAAAATATATATAAATATAGAACCAAACACACATCACAACAAGAGAGACAACACAACACTACATAAAGAGAGACAACACAACACTACATAAAGAGAGACAACACAACACTACATAAAGAGAGACAACACAACACTACATAAAGAGAGACCTAAGACAACACTACATAAAGAGAGACACCACAACACTACATAAAGAGAGACAACACAACACTACATAAAGAGAGACCTAAGACAACACTACATAAAGAGAGACACCACAACACTACATAAAGAGAGACAACACAACACTACATAAAGAGAGACACCACAACACTACATAAAGAGAGACCTAAGACAACACTACATAAAGAGAGACAACACAACACTACATAAAGAGAGACACCACAACACTACATAAAGAGAGACAACACAACACTACATAAAGAGAGACAACACAACACTACATAAAGAGAGACACCACAACACTACATAAAGAGAGACACCACACCACTACATAAAGAGAGACACCACAACACTACATAAAGAGAGACACCACACCACTACATAAAGAGAGACACCACAACACTACATAAAGAGAGACGCCACAACACTACATAAAGAGAGACAACACAACACTACATAAAGAGAGACACCACAACACTACATAAAGAGAGACAACACAACACTACATAAAGAGAGACAACACAACACTACATAAAGAGAGACACCACAACACTACATAAAGAGAGACACCACAACACTACATAAAGAGAGACACCACAACACTACATAAAGAGAGACACCACAACACTACATAAAGAGAGACAACACAACACTACATAAAGAGAGACAACACAACACTACATAAAGAGAGACAACACTACATAAAGAGAGACAACACAACACTACATAAAGAGAGACAACACAACACTACATAAAGAGAGACACCAGAACACTACATAAAGAGAGACAACACAACACTACATAAAGAGAGACAACACAACACTACATAAAGAGAGACACCACAACACTACATAAAGAGAGACACCACAACACTACATAAAGAGAGACACCACAACACTACATAAAGAGAGACACCACAACACTACATAAAGAGAGACACCACAACACTACATAAAGAGAGACACCACAACACTACATAAAGAGAGACACCACAACACTACATAAAGAGAGACACCACAACACTACATAAAGAGAGACAACACAACACTACATAAAGAGAGACAACACAACACTACATAAAGAGAGACGCCACAACACTACATAAAGAGAGACACCACAACACTACATAAAGAGAGACCTAAGACAACAACACAACATGGCAGCAACGCACGACAACACAACATGGTAGCAACCCAACATGAAAACAACATGGTAGCAACCCAACATGAAAACAACATGGTAGCAACCCGACATGAAAACAACATGGTAGCAACCCAACATGAAAACAACATGGTAGCAACCCAACATGAAAACAACATGGTAGCAACCCAACATGAAAACAACATGGTAGCAACCCAACATGAAAACAACATGGTAGCAACCCAACATGAAAACAACATGGTAGCAACCCGACATGAAAACAACATGGTAGCAACCCAACATGAAAACAACATGGTAGCAACCCAACATGAAAACAACATGGTAGCAGCCCAACATGAAAACAACATGGTAGCAACCCAACATGAAAACAACATGGTAGCAACCCGACATGAAAACAACATGGTAGCAACCCGACATGAAAACAACATGGTAGCAACCCGACATGAAAACAACATGGTAGCAACCCGACATGAAAACAACATGGTAGCAACCCGACATGAAAACAACATGGTAGCAACCCGACATGAAAACAACATGGTAGCAACACTACTGTGTAGTGTACATGGTAGCAGGGGCTTTGGTTTAAGAAGTGGGGGGGACATAATATATAGATAAACACTCTAAACAGCCGACCCGACCGCTCGGAGGCGTCCGCATGGTCCTAAAGCACACCGTTGCCTCGTTTTGTATCACATTCCAATGATAAAACTGGGGGGGGGGACAAAAATGCAATTTCAGAATGTGTGGGGGGGGGGGGGACATGTCCCCAGGGAAAGTTGCGCTCCTGCATGGTAGTATACTGATTTGAGAGCGACATGGTGTGAATTGGAATAATTATGATCATGATATCTATAGTGCTGTCTGTGTCATATGTGGGTCACAGTTGGCTTGTAGAAGAAATGGCAGAAATAGAAGATTACAGAAAGCACCAGAGTCTATTGTCTGATCAAAGTCCTCACACAGACAGAGACACAGACAGCAAAGCAACCTCAGCCATGTCTTCCTCTGCTTTGTTCCTCGTGTTTCTCCTCTCAGATCACATAGACGTGAAGACTATCTATCGCTGGTGAGATAGAAGTGGGCTGAACAGACTATCTATCGCTGGTGAGATAGAAGTGGGCTGAACAGACTATCTATCGCTGGAGAGATAGAAGTGGGCTGAACAGACTATCTATCGCTGGTGAGATAGAAGTGGGCTGAACAGACTATCTATCGCTGATGAGATAGAAGTGGGCTGAACAGACTATCTATCGCTGGTGAGATAGAAGTGGGCTGAACAGACTATCTATCGCTGGTGATAGTACACCAATAAAATCGCTAGTTAGGAAAATATTACCACTAACCAGGTTTCCATCCAACCCTTTTCTGTGAGTAAAGTACATGTAGGATAAAAAAACATTTTTATATACCCAAATATGCAAAGGAGGATATTGGAGGATATTGTACGGACTTGGGAGAGGCGAAGGTAGAGAGCCATGCATCCTCCGAAACACGACCCTGCCAACACACTGACGGAAACAGCAAATTTGTCATTAAACTTCGCAAATGTCGGCAAAACAAAATACGCTAGACAAGGTGGGATCTTTTTTATTATTGTGATATCCAATTGGTAGTTACAGTCTTGTCGAATCGCTGCAACTCCCGTACTGATTCGGGAGAGGGCTGAAGGTCAAGAGCCATGCGTTCGCCGAAACACCACCCCTGCCAAGCCGCAGCACTGCTTCTTGACACACTGCTCGCTTAACCTGGAATCCAGCCGCACCAACGTGTCGGAGGAAACGCCGTCCAGCTGTCGACCGTGTCAGCGTGCATGTGCCCGGTCCACTACAGGGAGTCGCGATGAGACGAGGACATCCCGGCCAACCAAACCCTCACCTAACCCGAAAGACGCTGGGTTAATTGTGCGCCGCGTCACGGGTCTCCCGGTCTCAGCCGGTTGCGACACAGCCTGGGATCGAACCCGGGTCTGTAGTGACGCTTCAAGCACTGCCTTAGACTGCTGCGCCACTCGGGAGGCCAGGTGGGATCTTTTTGTGTCTGTAAAATTAATTATGCCAGAAATGGTGTTGGAAACGCTTTTATGCGCAAATATTTAAATAACAACCATCATATCGAAGTAAATTGGAGTCACGCAATGATATTTATTGTTCAGTTATTCTGGTGACATGATGATCGATGCTTGGCTACCGTTTGACAAATACAAATAATCTTGCTCTTTTATCCATAACAATCTCATCATGAAGGCTAGAGGCTACTCTCACCGTATCTGCAAGTGTGAGCTGTTGGCTAGAGTGCACGTGCCAAGTGTGAGCTGTTGGCTAGAGTGCACGTGCCAAGACAAGAGTGGACACGTTAACTACATAACACAACATTTTCTTTGACAAAACCATCAGTAGAGTTGAAAATGGAAACCCATTTAACTTATTTTTTATTTTATTTTTTGGTAGATTGGAATTTTACTGCAAAAGTTATTAACAGCCTTTTATCCGTAACAATTCAATTTGATGGAAACACATCTCTGGTGGGAAAATGTGCATATTGTTTTTATGCAAATTTTTGAATATTCACATGAAAATCTATCGCCTATTGGATGGAAACCTAGCTAGTGATATGTATCTAATTGTGATGAATATTTGCAGGTGCAAAACTTGCTATCTTAAATATTTAATACATTAATTAACCCACGCAAGTATTACACACTACAGATGTAGGATCTAGATTTGAGCCAGTTTGCTACAGCAGAAAAATAATCCTGCAGCAAAAGGAAATGTGAATTATTATGTGGATTATAATTAATTTACATTTTTGTAGGGTTTGATACATTTTTTGTAAGGGACAATCAAGTCTGAAATGTAAAAGTGGAAATTACAAATTTCAGAAGCCTTTTAAAACTTCAAATATACTATAAGTTTTCCATGTCCTGCATTACAGGAAAGTTATCCTGAAACAGGTGATCAAATGAAGATCCTACATCAGTAGATATTAGCTGCAGAAACAGAAAAGTGGAGAAGAGAAGACATTTATCTAGATGCTTTATTTTCGGAGCAGCCAGCCAGGCAGGGATGTCCCTCTCTTCAGACCCACTTTATCCCCTCCGTCTAGCATCCCCATGTTGCTTTGTGGCTGGAGACACACAGGCACTAACCTGTCATCTGTTTAAAACAACACAATAGATATGAGTACAGAGCTGTGATATTATTTTAGGCTAAGTTAAAGATGCACTACGCAGAAATCGCTCCGCCATTTCCTGGTTGCTAAAATTCGAATAGTTTGTCTAATTTCAGTTTATGTGACAAAACAAGCAGGTATAGAAACAGGAAGCACAGAAATGGCGCACATAAATTAGAACAGATCTACTGCTTCTTAGACTTGCTTTTCATTGAGAATGACAGATCTATAACTCACATTTCTATGGTTTTTACTTTTTATCATTTCAATGGAAAAGGACCCATGAGCACCACCATGTGAAGTTCATAGGAGCATGTCAAATTGGGGGTCAAATGAAAGCTAAGAGTCTATATATAAATGTTTTTCTTTTTTAATGAAGGCGTTCAAAAATATATACATTTTTCAACCATTTTCCATTCTAAAAATGAGGAATAAGCAAAGGCTTTGATTTCTGGTCAAACAGATGGCAAAAGGGTCTAAACAACATCTTCCAGGAAAAAATCTTAAAATAAATACATAAAAACACGGTAATGTTGAAGTAAAAAAAACCTGCAAAAATAATATCAACACTTATATTTACTTGTAGTTTTGGATACATTTTTCTGCCTTCTGTAACTTTAAGAAAGATTGCCTTGTGTGCCTTGAAATTCCGTTACCAAAAACCCACATGTCGTTAAGATATTTTCTAATTTCTCTCCCTCATGAGGAGGGAGGAACATTACAGTTCACATAAGTAACAAGGAAAGGTAGACCTATCAATTAGTTATCGTGGTGACGGGGAGGGAGTCGAGGAATCTATTCTTTTGGAGTCGACTCCCCACCACTATATCATTTACTGTATTGTACTGTACTATACTATACTGTACTCTACTGGACTGTACTGAGCTCTACTCTGCTGTTCTCTACTGGACTGTACTGAACTATACTGGACTGTACTGAGCTCTACTGGACTGTACTGAGCTCTACTGGACTGTACTGAGCTCTACTGGACTGTACTGAGCTCTACTGGACTGTACTGAGCTCTACTGGACTGTACTGAGCTCTACTGGACTGTACTGAGCTCTACTGGACTGTACTGAGCTCTACTGGACTGTACTGAGCTCTACTGGACTGTACTGTACTCTACTGGACTGTACTGAGCTCTACTGTACTCTACTGAGCTCTACTGGACTGTACTGAGCTCTACTGGACTGTACTGAGCTCTACTGGACTGTACTGAGCTCTACTGGACTGTACTGAGCTCTACTGGACTGTACTGAGCTCTACTGGACTGTACTGAGCTCTACTGGACTGTACTGAGCTCTACTGGACTGTACTGAGCTCTACTGGACTGTACTGAGCTCTACTGGACTGTACTGTACTCTACTGGACTGTACTGAGCTCTACTGTACTCTACTGAGCTCTACTGGACTGTACTGAGCTCTACTGGACTGTACTGAGCTCTACTGGACTGTACTGAGCTCTACTCTGCTGTTCTTCGCTGTACAGTAGCCTACTCTACTGAGCACTACTGTGCAGTACTTTGAGGTCCAAACATGTGAAACAGAGTCGTCTATGATTGGTTCGGATTTGGTCCGGTCCGGACCAACCAAATGTGATCTTGTTTGGGGGGCAGAGCTCATTAAAGTAGCCAGTGTGTAGAATAATACCCAAATATGCAAAGGAGGATATTGGAGGATATTGGAGGATATTGGAGGATATTGGAGGATATTGTACGGACTTGGGAGAGGCGAAGGTCGAGAGCCATGCGTCCTCCGAAACACGACCCTGCCAACACACTGCTCGCTTAACCCGGAAGCCAGCCGCACCAATGTGTCGGTGGAAAACACTGTACAACTGGTGACATGAGTCAGCGTGCATGCGCCCGGCCCGCCACAAGGAGTCACTTGAGCACTAGAGCGCGATGGGACAAGGACATCCTCACTGGGCCAATTGTGCGCGCCTCATGGGTCTCCCGGTCGCGGTCGGCTGCGACACAGCATATACCCGTTCTAAAACGAGGCTACTTGTGGACCGGACCGTTAACCATGTGTTTAGGCTACACCTTGTTCAGTCATGTAACCTCATTAGCTAGCTATAGCTAACAACCTGCGGCGCATTCAGCAGGACACAACGTTTTGGAACATTCAGATAGAAATATGTTATGTAGAACAAACAAGGCTCTCTGAATAAGGAATAACGTTGGCTCTATTCAAGGAATTTCTATGTGCAATGTTCGAGAATGTTTTTCAACTGAACGTAGTCCTGGTAACATTACCAGTAGTCTACTGAACGTACCCATGGTAACGTTACCAGTAGTCTACTGAACGTAGCCATGGTAACATTACCAGTAGTCTACTGAATGTAGCCATGGTAACATTACCAGTAGTCAACTGAACGTAGCCATGGTAACATTACCAGTAGTCTACTGAACGTAACCCTGGTAACATTACCAGTAGTCTACTGAACGTAGCCATGGTAACATTACCAGTAGCCTACTGAACGTAGCCATGGTAACATTACCAGTAGTCTACTGAACGTAGCCATGGTAACATTACCAGTAGTCTACTGAACGTAGCCATGGTAACATTACCAGTAGTCTACTGAACGTAGCCATGGTAACATTACCAGTAGTCAACTGAACGTAGCCATGGTAACATTACCAGTAGTCTACTGAACGTAGCCATGGTAACATTACCAGTAGTCTACTGAACGTTGCCATGGTAACATTACCAGTAGCCTACTGAACGTAGCCATGGTAACATTACCAGTAGTCAACTGAACGTAGCCATGGTAACATTACCAGTAGTCTACTGAACGTAGCCATGGTAACATTACCAGTAGTCAACTGAACGTAGCCATGGTAACATTACCAGTAGTCTACTGAACGTAGCCATGGTAACATTACCAGTAGTCTACTGAACGTAGCCATGGTAACATTACCAGTAGCCTACTGAACGTAGCCATGGTAACATTACCAGTAGTCTACTGAACGTAGCCATGGTAACATTACCAGTAGTCTACTGAACGTTGCCATGGTAACATTACCAGTAGTCTACTGAACGTTGCCATGGTAACATTACCAGTAGTCTACTGAACGTAGCCATGGTAACATTACCAGTAGTCTACTGAACGTAGCCATGGTAACATTACCAGTAGTCTACTGAATATAGTCCTATTCTGAGTTGATGTGGACCCAGTTACTCAGACTAGAGCACTTGGACCAGGACTCGAGAACGGAGACTTGGACTTCAGCCATAGGGACTCGTGACTCGACTCGT
>NW_028164662.1:0-12500 GCF_964263955.1 Coregonus lavaretus
GAGGAATAGAGGGAGACAAGGAGAGGAGGAGGAATAGAGAGAGACAAGGGGAGGAGGAGGAATAGAGGGAAATGAAGCAGCAGATGTGCATGGTGTGAGCAGCTGGTCCACAGGCCCTGGAAGATATGCTTCAGGCCTGTCCACCGACCACACAGACCAGTGTTCCCCTATGATCCCATGTTACCCTCTGTCACACACAGAGAGAGAGAGAGAGAGAGAGAGAGAGAGAGAGAGAGAGAGAGAGAGAGAGAGAGAGAGAGAGATAATAACAACACCACAAGTGAAGTGATTGGACAGAAATTTGATTAACTTTCTCTCTCTCTGTTCTCTCTCCCTCTAGTGCTCTGTCCATCTCCTCTAGTGCTCTGTTCCTCTCCTCTAGTGCTCTGTTCCTCTCCTCTAGTGCTCTGTTCTCTCTCCTCTAGTGCTCTGTTCTTCTCCTCTAGTGCTCTGTTCTTCTCCTCTAGTGCTCTGTTCTCTCTCCTCTAGTGCTCTGTTCCTCTCCTCTAGTGCTCTGTTCCTCTCCTCTAGTGCTCTGTTCTCTCTCCTCTAGTGCTCTGTTCCTCTCCTCTAGTGCTCTGTTCCTCTCCTCTAGTGCTCTGTTTGTCTCCTCTAGTGCTCTGTTCTCCCCCTCCAGCTCTCTGGGTCTAGTTGAGGGGTGTTGTTGTTCTGGACTGTTGTCTGGGTCTGTGCTGACTGGTGTGTTCAACTGCTGTTCCAGCTCCACCTGCCTTACCTCCAGCTGGGTAAATGTATCCTTCATTTCAATGAGGGAGTAGCACTCTATTCTGGGAGGTTGACGTTCCGCTTGTGGTGGGGGAGTCTTTCTCAAGAGAATTCCAGCTGAAACCGTTTGGTGTTGCCGTGTACCAATACTCTTCCAGACTTGTACAGGTTGACATTGGCTGACTCAGAGTCCTCGTTGTCTAGTACATTTACATTTTAGTCATTTAGCAGACGCTCTCATCCAGAGTGACTTACAGTTAGTGAGTGCATACATTTTTCACACTGGCCCTCCGTGGGGATCGAACCCACAACCCTGGCGTTGCAAGCTCCATGCTCTACCAACTGAGCTACAGGTGACTGAGTTTCCACCCATCGCTAACACCCACCCACTTAACAGAGAGGTAGTGAGTTAGTATAGAACTGCGCCATTCCCGGGAATGATCTGTGTTCCCGTGTTTATAGCAGTCAGCAAAAAGCAAAAAGTGTCTCTTGATTTTCCATAAGGAGCTTCTTTTTGTACTCTTTCCATGCCTTCTCATTTTTTACATCCAGGGGGTACTGTATTGTAATGACCTCTGCACAGAGAGAGGGGGCTTCAAAGGCCTCTGTATTTGGGTGGGGGCTGTGAAACTCTCCTGCCATTGTTGGGCTCAAAGGCTTTGACACCTCTCAGTGCTAATTGAATTGCAGCTGGATCTGTTCTAGCAAGCTTGGTAGCCTCAACTTAGCATTCAGTCCTTATAAAGTAAAATGTATTAGTGTAATGTATTTTTCGTCTTGGCTTTAAAAGTAGCTTCACACTAAACATTACTCACTCAGTTCCAGGTTGGATGGTTTTTTTCAGGTTTCTGCTGTGCTTTTTTTGATGGTTGTTTGTTTTTCCAGAGCATTTTTTGTATAGTCCTTGGGAATAAGAATCTTTGTTAGTATGAATTCTTCCAGGTAATTTTGTCCAAAATCAGGTTGTAAGTTTTTAGTTTTTAATTGGAGTGAAGGTTATGTTGTGGAGGGTAGTATTTTGTATATGTCCTTGTGGAAAAATCTATATTTTTGTAAAAACATGCTGAAAAATGCAGGAGCTCATATCTCTCTCTCTCTCTCTGTCTCTGTCTCTCACTCTCTCGTGCTTTTCCTTGACATCAAGGTCTATTTGCCCCCATAACCAAATAGGTCAGATCAGGTTTGCAATGAATAACTTCGATCAGACCCCCTCTCACCCGTAGAGGGGAGTTAACAGCTCACGCCCTGTCGTAAATCAAGGAAGAAGGCCCCTCCCTCTCAAGATCCCCAAAGGAATGTCTTTGTTTCAACAATACTTTTTTCAGCTGAAACTTTAACACGTTCAAAAGCGAATACTGGAGTAGTATTCCTAACGTAGAATGTGGGGAATGGTCGGAGGCAATCTGTTGGACACTAAGGTCATACTGTTTGTTATATTGTGATGTTATAAAAAATGTTATAAAGGAAATACTGTAAAGTATACCCCCTATATATGCAAAGTTTCCATAAGATGCGTAGTAATATGAAAAATCATGAAAGTATTTTTGTTAAAAGAGAGGGATGTGATTTTAGGAGCCATAACATATAATTGTTTTACATAAACTTTGCACAGTGACAAGTCACGCCCCTGAGTGTGGTCAGAGCCCCTTTCGACCAGAGTGCATTAAAGGATTGGTAAAGAAATGAACACTTAGACCAGAAAGATGCATAGCTGCAGCTGTATATTAAATTGCAACACGAGGTGGAGAAGAAAACGCCCCTCCCGGATAATCACTAGTACGGCTGTTTAGCTGTCCTAAGGACAGTATCTTGGAAAGAAAAGTTAGTGTGGGACCATCTATTCAAAACCATCCTACTATGATGTCATCACCCCACTGGGGAACCATCGACACTGCTGGCTAGCCTATCTTCAAAGAAGCATCAACCAGAACGAGTGGAAGGAAAATCCATTCTGTAGTTCTGTTCAGGACTACATGACAAGTCACCGGACATCGGACAACTACAGAGGCGAACAACAGTATCAGACTTGTTGTAACTTTTTGGCCATCAGAGCCTTATGAGCGAGCCGCGAGAAGGCCCAACTCCTTTTCCAGGGCGGCCTGCACCTCACAGAAATAGATTCATTACTTTTTACTTCAAGTGGGCGGCGGTTCGTTTGCAAAGTATAGGAGAACTATAAGTGAGAGAAGTTTCTAGATGTACCAACGTTAAGTGACTCTGTCCCTGTCTCTCTACCTCTTCATGTATTTTCTAACAAGCGGTCATGTTGTTGTCAGTCCGCTAGGGACCTGTTTCCATCGTATTAGGTTTCCAGTAAGGCTCAGGTTTTTGCTGATGCAAGGAGGTTACGACATTCAGAATGATGATATGATAAGTTGACTGTTTATCGATGTGAAAGGTATAGATCTTAAATTTACATTTACATTTACGTCATTTAGCAGACGCTCTTATCCAGAGCGACTTACAAATTGGTGCATTCACCTTATAGCCAGTGGGATAACCACTTTACAAAATGTTGTTTTTTTGGTGTGTTTTTTTTGTCTTTAGTATTTTTTGTCTTGTTTATATATATTTTTTATAATAAAAGAAGAATTACTTTATCCTATCCCAGGTATTCCTTAAAGAGGTGGGGTTTCAAGTGTCTCCGGAAGGTGGTGAGTGACTCCGCTGTCCTGGCATCATGAGGGAGCTTATTCCACTATTGGGGTGCCAGAGCAGCGAACAGTTTTGACTGGGCTGAGCGGGAACTGTGCTTCCGCAGAGGTAGGGGGGCCAGCAGGCCAGAGGTGGATGAATGCAATGCCCTCGTTTGGGTGTAGGGACGGATCAGAGCCTGAAGGTACAGAGTTGCCGTTCCCCTCACAGCTCCGTAGGCAAGCACCATGGTCTTGTAGCAGATGCAAGCTTCAACTGGAAGCGAGTGGAGTGTGCGGAGGAGCGGGGTGACATGAGAGAACTTGGGAAGGTTGAACACCAGACGGGCTGCGGCATTCTGGATGAGTTGTAGGGATTTAATGGCACAGGCAGGGAGCCCAGCCAACAGCGAGTTGCAGTAATCCAGACGGGAGATGACAAGTGCCTGGATTAGGACCTGTGCCGCTTCCTGTGTAAGGCAGGGTCGTACTCTCCGAATGTTGTAGAGCATGAACCCAGGATCGGGTCACCGCCTTGATGTTAGTGGAGAACGACAGGGTGTTGTCCAGGGTTACTCCAAGGCTCTTTGCACTCTGGGAGGAGGACACAACGGAGTTGTCAACCGTGATGGCGAGATCATGGAACGGGCAGTCCTTCCCCGGGAGGAAGAGCAGCTCCGTCTTGCCGAGGTTCAGCTGGAGCTAGAGTTTAATTCGGTAGATGGTAACACTTTTTAACAATCGCTCTTGTGGTGCCCCAAATCCGAATTAATTAATTGTTACATCTGTCTATCTGTCTATGTGACTATGTGACTATGTGACATACAGTTGAAGTCGGAATTTTACATACACTTAGGTTGGAGCCATTAAAACTCGTTTTTCAACCACTCCACATATGTATTGTTAACAAACTATAGTTTTGGCAACAATTTGGCAACAATTGTTTACAGACAGATTATTTCACTTATAATTCACTGTATAACAATTCCAGTGGGTCAGAAGTTTACATACTGATAGATTAATTATTAATGACTAATTATTACACCCTGAAACTGTGTGAAATGTGTTAGAATGTGTGTGTAGGACCAGTAAAGACTATGACATTGAGCTACTATTTAGCAATGTGAGTAAGAGTTAGACCAGACAACAAAGGACAAGGAGAACTGGCTACAGACAACTGAGAAACCAAGATAACTGAGGAACTGTCTAAACCAAGATAAAGGGGCGTCCCAATTTAGGGAGGAGAGAAACTGTTAGGCTTTTTGAGGAGTAGCAGGATATTGTGAGGATGCGATAACTGAAGATTGCCACCTGGCCGAGCAAGTAGTAGGAAAAGATAAGAACAGTGTGTGACCTAATGGTCAGGAGAGCAGAGGAAAACATGAGCTGAACCGAAATGTGTGTGTGCTTACAAGATGTGTATAGTGGAAAAATGATTTTTCGTATGACTTATGTGTATAAAAGGATTGTAAAACCATTTTGTTTTAGAATTCTCAATGAATACATCTCTGACTATGCAGACCGGGACTCTGTCCGTTACTTAAATCCCAAAAGACTTACAACCTTTAGGGAGACGCACAGAGACATAGAAATAGTTTGTTAAATAATTCACTTACACTAAGTTGACTGTGCCTTTAAGCAGCTTGGAAAATTCCAGAAAATGATGTCATGGCTTAGAAGCTTATGATAGGCTAATTGACATAATTTTAGTCAATTGGAGGTGTACCTGTGGATGTATTTCAAGGCCTACCGTCAAACTCAGTGCCTCTTCACTTGACATCATGAGTAAATCAAAAGAAATCAGCCAAGACCTCAGAAAAAGAATTGTAGACCTCCACAAGTCTGGTTCATCCTTGGGAGCAATTTCCAAACGCCTGAAGGTACCACGTTCATCTGTACAAACAATAGTATGCAAGTATAAACACCATTGGACCACGCAGCTGTCATACCGCTCAGGAAGGAGACGTGTTCTGTCTCCTAGAGATGAACGTACTTTGGTGCGAAAAGTGCAAATCAATCCCAGAACAACAGCAAAGGACCTTGTGAAGATGCTGGAGGAAACAGGTACAAAAGTATCTATATCCACAATAAAACGAGTCCGACATAACCTGAAAGGCCGCTCAGCAAGGAAGAAGACACTGCTCCAAAACTGCCATAAAAAAGCCAGACTATGGTTTGCAACTGCACATGGGGACAAATATGTAACTTTTTGGAGATATGTCATCTGGTCTGATGAAACAAAAATAGAACTGTTTGGCCATAATGACCATCGTTATGTTTGGAGACATTTGAAACCCCACCTCTTTAAGGAATACTTGGGATAGGATAAAGTAATCCTTCTACCCCCCCCCCCCCCAAAAAAAAAAAACATTGTAAAGTGGTTATCCCACTGGCTATAAGGTGAATGCACCTATTTGTAAGTCGCTCTGGATAAGAGCGTCTGCTAAATGACGTAAATGTAAATGTAAATGTAAAAAGGGGTTTGCTTGCAAGCCAAAGAACACCATCCCAAACATGAAGCACGGGGGTGGCAGCATCATGCTGTGGGGGTGCTTTGCTGCAGGAGGGACTGGTGCACAAAATAGATGGCATGATGAGGGAGGAAAATTATGTGGATATATTGAAGCAACATCTCAAGACATCAGTCAGGAAGTTAAAGCTTGGTTGCAAATGGGTCTTCCAAATGGACAATGACCCCAAGCATACTTCCAAAGTTGTGGCAAAATGGCTTAAGGACAACAAAGTCAAGGTATTGGAGTGGCCATCACAAAGCCCTGACCTCAATCCTATAGAAAATGTGTGGGCAGAACTGAAAAAGCATGTTTGAGCAAGGAGGCCTACAATCCTGACTCAGTTACACCAGCTCTGTCAGGAGGAATGGACCAAAATTCACCCAACTTATTGTGGGAAGCTTGTGGAAGGCTACCTGAAACGTTTGATCCGAGTTAAACAATTTAAAGGCAATGCTACGAAATACTAAACGTCTGATCCACTGGGAATCTGATGAAATAAATAAAAGCTGAAATAAATAATTCTCTCTACTGATATTTCACATTCTTAAAATAAAGTGGTGATCCTAAATGACCTAAGACATGGAATTTTTACTAGGATTAAATGTCAGGAATTGTGAAAAACTGAGTTTAAATGTATTTGGCTAAGGTGTATGTAAACTTCCGACTTTAACTGTATATACATCTATCTCTTAATACCATCCATATTTGAGTTCTATTTGCCATATATTTTTCATCTGTACTGCGATGTTTCACAATAGTTCTGAACCCTTCTATTCTCATTGTTTCTAAAGATTGCAAATTGAAAATAAACATTTTTGCTAAAAGTATTATTATATTATTGATCGATTGACTATGACTTTTCAAATCACCCAGTAGTGCTATCTGCAGGGTTAGTTCCAGGAAAATATTCCAATCCTTCAGCCATTCCTGGACCTGTGACCAAAAACAAGCTACAAATGGACAGTACCAAAACAAATTATCTAATGATTCTGTCTATTCACAGCAAAATCTGCAGAGATGGGAAGATTTTATACCCAATATAAATAACATTCTATTGGTAGCAAGAATTTTGTATAATAATTTAAATCGAAAGATTCTAAGTTTTGAATCCGGCATCGTTTTGCGTATCAGTTCATAAACACTATGCCATGGAATCGGTACGTCAAAAATCTCTTCCCAACTATTTTGCAATCTATATAGGACGGCTGTCAATCCTTTGGTCCTTAAATGAAACTGGAATACTTTTTTATTTATCACAAATTTCTTTAACCAATTATGGTCTTTAATGCAGGGCCGACAGACAATAGCAGGATGATTAGTCCAAACTAAGTAAGTAAGTGCCTAAAGTTGTCGGAGGATGACACCTAGTGGGTCGCTCCGGAACTGCGACCCCCTCCTGTAACAGTAATGCTGCAATTATTTGGTTGTAATTTTGGGTAGAGCAGACATTTCCATATGTTTTTGTTAGCTGCATGTGCGACATAACTCCTCCTACCAATGATATCATTTATGAAGAATATACCTTTTTAAAACATTATTTCAAAACATAATGTTTTTTTAATCAATTCGTATATTTGAGTTTAACCACAATATTTGTTGCATTATTTGTTCTGTCGTTTCTGGAGGATTAAATAGAAATTGCAACCAACTTTCTATGGCTTGTTTTAGAAATAGTGATATTTGGGAGATTATTTCCTTTTCAAATAACTTAAAGTGAGAGGTTGTAATCTGAATAAAGGGAAAAAGGCCATTCTTGAACATTGGGAGACAATCTTACTAATTTGCTAGAGAACCAGTTCGGATTTAAATATAACTTTTGTATGACTGAAGCTTTTAGTGATAGGTCTAATGCTTTAAAATTTAATAATTTCTGTCCTCCGAATCCATATTCATTATGTAAATAGGCCCGTTAAATTTTTTCTGGCTTGCCGTTCCAAATAAAATGGAATATTTTTTTCTCATATATAATAAACCTTTCCATGTCAGCAAGATCTTATCTATTTTTGCTAACTTTCTATTAAAATGTCATTTTAAAAATCATTTATTTCATTTGGGATATGTATTCCGAGTATATCCACATCACCAATAGTGAACCAATACGTAATATAGTACATTTATCATAATTTGGTTGTAATCCAGAGAGGTTAGAAAATGTATCTAGATCCTCTATGAGGCTGTGGAGGGATTCAAATTGTGGATTTAAAAGAAAACATGAATCATCAGCGAACATTGACACCTTTGTTTTTAAGCCCTGGATTTCTAATCCCTTGATATTATTGTTGGATCTGATTTTAATAGCTAACATTTCGATGGCCATAATAAATAGATATGCCAATAGTGGACAACCTTGTTTTACTCCTCTTGACAGTTTAAAACTTTCGGAGAAATAGCCATTATTGACTATTTCACACCTAGGGTTACTATACATGATTTTAATCAATTTTATAAGAGATTCTCTAAAATTGAAATGCTCCAGGCATTTATATATAAACTTTAGTTGTACTTTAGCAAATACCTTTGCACCCACGAGGTGAGATCTTGCATGGAGCCCCAGACCGAGGGTGATTGACCGTCATCTTGAACTTCTTCCATTTTCTAATAATTGCGCCAACAGTTGTTGCCTTCTCACCAAGCTGCTTGCCTATTGTCCTGTAGCCCATCCCAGCCTTGTGCAGTTCTACAATTTTATCCCTGATGTCCTTACACAGCTCTCTGGTCTTGGCCATTGTGGAGAGGTTGGAGTCTGTTTGATTGAGTGTGTGGACAGGTGTCTTTTATACAGGTAACGAGTTCAAACAGGTGCAGTTAATACAGGTAATGAGTGGAGAACAGGAGGGCTTCTTAAAGAAAAACTAACAGGTTTTTGAGAGCCGGAATTCTTACTGGTTGGTAAGTGATCAAATACTTATGTCATGCAATAAAATGCAAATTAATTACTTAAAAATCATACAATGTGATTTTCTGGATTTTTGTTTTAGATTCCGTCTCTCACACTTTAAGTGTACCTATGATAAAAATTACAGACCTCTACATGCTTTGTAAGTAGGAAAACCTGCAAAATCGGCAATGTATCAAATACTTGTTCTCCCCACTGTATATATCCACATCATTTTCCTTCCTCATGATGCCATCTATTTTGTGAAGTGCACAAGTCCCTCCTGCAGCAAAGCACCCCCACAGCATGATGCTGCCACCCCCGTGCTTCACGGTTGGGATGGTGTTCTTCGGCATGCAAGCTGCCCCCCTTTTCCCTCCAAACATAACGATGGTCATTATGGACAAACAGTTCTATTTTTGTTTCTTCAGGCCATAGGACATTTCTACAAAATGTATGATCTTTGTCCCCATGTGCAGTTGCAAACCGTAGTCTGGCTTTTTATGGCGGTTTTGGAGCAGTGGCTACTTCCTTGATGAGCGGCATTTCAGGTTATGTCGATATAGGACTCGTTTTACTGTGGATATAGATACTTTTGTACCAGTTTCCTCCAGCATCTTCACAAGGTCCTTTGCTGTTGTTCTGGGATTGATTTGCACTTTTCGCACCAAAGTACGTTCAACTCTAGGAGACAGAACGCGTCTCCTTCCTGAGCGGTATGACGGCTGCGTGGTCCCATGGTGTTTATACTTGTGTTCTATTGTTTGTACAGATGAACGTGGTACTTTCAGGCATTTAGAAATTGCTCCCAAGGATGAACCAGACTTATAATTTTTTCTGAGGTCTTGGCTGATTTCTTTTGATTTACTCATGATGTCAAGTGAAGAGGCACTGAGTTTGACGGTAGGCCTTGAAATACATCCACAGGTACACCTCCAATTGACTAAAATTATGTCAATTAGCCTATCAGAAGCTTCTAAAGCCATGTCATCATTTTCTGCAATTTTCCAAGCTGTTTAACGGCACATTCAATGGCACAGTCAACTTCTGACCCACTAGAATTGTGATACAGTGGATTATAAGGGAAATAATCTGTCTGTAAACAATTGTTGGAAAAATGACTTGTGTCATGCACAAAGTAGATGTCCTAACCGACTTGCCAAAACTATAGTTTGTTAACAAGAAATGTGTGGATTGGTTGAAAAACAAGTTTTAATTGCTCCAACCAAAGTGTATGTAAACTTCCGACTTCAACTGTATCAAGGTCCATCTCTACACGAATGCTGCTCCACGTTCCAAGTTTCCCACTGTGCTTTAAATGTCAGGCAGGCCTGGAGACCACTGAATAATACATCCTCTGTCTCACAGCCACTGACCGACCGACTGGTTGGGTCTACCTCTGAGGGCTGGAAGTCAACTTCACTCTGCAGACAGAAGGGAGAGTCACTCCCTCACTCCTTCACACCCTGGCTGTGTACCAAATGGCACCCTATTCCCTAAGGGCCCTGGTCAGAAGTAGTGCACTACATAGGGAATCCGGTGCCATTTGGGGCGCGGAAAGCCACTCAGTGTAATACCATCGAAGTGGAAACTCTTTACATCTATTAACCTTGTTGAGTGTTCTAACAAGATATGCGGATGTTCCCATTGTACTGTAATCAGGGTAAGAATATATGTTCCCCTTCAAGCTCATTCCCAATCAGTGTTTATTGGGTCATAGTGACAGGTGTTTAAGTAGTATTCTTCACTATGGTTGATACTCAAACTACCATTTTATTTAACAATGTCCGAGCTTACTAATGGGCTTCACTAACACCACTCAAACAATCAATCCAGCGCTCTGTTCTTATTGAGTTCTAATCAGGATGAACTACTTAGTTCTGTCTCCGCCTCCAGACTTCACAGTCACAGAACCTTTCTGAAAACAATCATGACCTTTCTCAAGCTAACCACTTCTGATGTGTCAAACACTGGCTACATCCCAAGTGGCACCCTATCCCCTGTGAGCCCTGGTTAAATGTAGTGCACTATATAGGGAATAGGGTGCCATTCTCTGGTCTAAAGTAGTGCACTATATAGGGAATAGGGTGCCATTCTCTGGTCTAAAGTAGTGCACTATATAGGGAATAGGGTGCCATTCTCTGGTCTAAAATAGTGCACTATATAGGGAATAGGGTGCCATTCTCTGGTCTAAAGTAGTGCACTATATAGGGAATAGGGTGCCATTCTCTGGTCTAAAGTAGTGCACTATGTAGGGAATAGGGTTCCATTCTCTGGTCTAAAGTAGTGCACTATATAGGGAATAGGGTGCCATTCTCTGGTCTAAAGTAGTGCACTATATAGGGAATAGGGTGCCATTCTCTGGTCTAAAGTAGTGCACTATATAGGGAATAGGGTGCCATTCTCTGGTCTAAAGTAGTGCACTAGATAGGGAATAGGGTGCCATTCTCTGGTCTAAAGTAGCACACTCTATAGGGAATAGGGTGCCATTCTCTGGTCTAAAGTAGTGCACTATATAGGGAATAGGGTGCCATTCTCTGGTCTAAAGTAGTGCACTATATAGGGAATAGGGTGCCATTCTCTGGTCTAAAGTAGTGCACTATATAGGGAATAGGGTGCCATTCTCTGGTCTAAAGTAGTGCACTATATAGGGAATAGGGTGCCATTCTCTGGTCTAAAGTAGTGCACTATATAGGGAATAGGGTGCCATTCTCTGGTCTAAAGTAGTGCACTATATAGGGAATAGGGTGCCATTCTCTGGTCTAAAGTAGTGTACTATATAGGGAATAGGGTGCCATTTGGGACACAACCTGTCCTGACTTTCAGCCAAGTTCTTGCCAGCCAGCTACAATTGTTTGGGCAAAGAGTCACAGTACAAAGTATTACCACTGTAATGAGTCAAAGTATTACCACTGGAATGAGTCAAAGTATTACCACTGTAATGAGTCTGTATTACCACTGGAATGAGTCAATGTATTACCACTGGAATGAGTCAATGTATTACCACTGAAATGAGTCAATGTATTACCACTGGAATGAGTCAATGTATTACCACTGGAATGAGTCAATGTATTACCACTGGAATGAGTCAATGTATTACCACTGGAATGAGTCAATGTATTACCCCTGAAATGAGTCAATGTATTACCACTGGAATGAGTCAATGTATTACCACTGAAATGAGTCAATGTACTACCACTGGAATGAGTCAATGTATTACCACTGGAATGAGTCAATGTATTACCACTGGAATGAGTCAATGTATTACCACTGGAATGAGTCAATGTATTACCACTGGAATGAGTCAATGTATTACCACTGGAATGAGTCAATGTATTACCACTGGAATGAGTGATGTGAAAACTAATATGCTCAGCTTGTAGTTGCTGCTACTCATGTTTTACTCCAATTCACTAGTTACCTTACATCCCAAATGACACCATATCATTAAAGCCTGAGCTGATGAGTCCACCTGTTCCTCCATTAAACCCTGAGATGATGAGTCCACCTGTTCCTCCAATAGACCAGTAATAACAGGATGGTAGTGATGATAGTGTGTTCCTCCATTAGCCAGTAATAACAGGATGGTAGTGATGATAGTGTGTTCCTCCATTAGACCAGTAATAACAGGATGGTAGTGATGATAGTGTGTTCCTCCATTAGACCAGTAATAACAGGATGGTAGTGATAGTGTGTTCCTCCATTAGACCAGTAATAACAGGATGGTAGTGATGATAGTGTGTTCCTCCATTA
>NW_028164661.1:0-2500 GCF_964263955.1 Coregonus lavaretus
CTCCTCTCCCTCCTCTCCTCTCCTCCCTCTCCTCCCCCTACTCTCCCCCCTCTCCTCCCCCTCCTCTCCCCCCTCTCCTCCCACTCCTCTCCCCCATCTCCTCTCCTCCCCCTCCTCTCCCCCTCTCCTCCCTCTCCTCTCCTCCCCCTCCTCTCCTCCCTCTCCTTTCCTCCCTCCCCTCTCCTTCCTCTCCTCTCCTCCCTCTCCTCCCCTTTCCTCCCTCTCCTCTCCTCCCTCTCCTTTCCTCCCTCCCCTCTCCTTCCTTTCCACCCTCTCCTCTCCTCCCTCTCCTCCCCTTTCCTCCCTCTCCTCTCCTCCCTCTCTACTCCTCAATAGCACCTCCACTAGGGTTGTAAAGCTACCGGTAGTTTATCAAAGTAATTTTGACAATTAACAGGAACTCTATGGAATCTATCGTAACTTTGGAAATGTATACTTGAATAACTTAAAACAATTATATTCATATATAATATTCATTTTGCAGTGGTGGAAAAGTACCCAATTGTCATACTTGAGTAAAAGTATAGATACCTTAATAGAAAGTTACTCAAGTAAAAGTTAATGTCACCCAGTAAAATAGTACTTGAGTAAAAGTCTAAAAGTATTTGGTTTTAAATATACTTATGTATCAAAAGTACATGTAATTGCTAAAATATATTTAAGTATCAAAAGTAGAAGTAAAAGTATGAATCTTTTCAAATTCCTTATATTAAGCAAAGCAGACGGCACCATTTTCTTGTTTTAAACATTTACGGATAGCCGTAAATGACGGCACACTCCAACACTCAGACATCATTTACAAAGATGCATTTCTGTTTAGTGAGTCTGCCAGACCATAGGCAGTAGGGAATGGCCGGCAGGGATGTAGCTCAGTTGGTAGAGCATGGCGTTTGCAACGCCAGGGTTGTGGGTTCGATTCCCACGGGGGGCAGTATGAAAAAAATATATACAAAAAAAATTATGAATGCACTCACTAACTATAAGAGCGTCTGCTAAATGACTAAAATGTAAATGTGTTCTCTTGATAAGCGGGTGAATTTCATAATTTTCTTGTCCTGCCAAGCATTCAAAATGTAACAAGTACTTTGGGTTGTCAGGAAAAATGTATGGAGTAAAAAGTACAATATTTTCTTTAGGAATGTAGTGAAGTAAGAGTAAAAGTTGTCAGAAATATAAACAGTCAGGTAAAGTACAGATACCCCAAAAAACTACTTAAGTAGTACTTTAAAGTATTTTTACTTAAGTACTTCACACCACTGTCATCTTGTATATCTGTGTCCATATTGTACATGAGTTTCTAGTAAATAGACCATATGGTTCAAGAGAAAATAGACTATTTAATGAAAAAGCATTTAACCTCTACGGGATCGGTGTCCCGTATATGGGACGGTTGAGCTAACGTGCGCTAATGTGATTAGCATGACTGTTGTAAGTAACAGCAAACTTTCCAGGGCATAGACATGTCTTATATGGGCAGAAAGCTTAAATTCTTGTTAATCTAACTGTGCTGTCCAATTTACAGTAGCTATTACAGTGAAAAAATACCATGCTATTGTTTGAGGAGAGTGCACAACAACAACAAAAATGTATCACGGCAACTGGTTTGATACATTCTGTAGTCCAGTATTGCAATGCTTCACTGGATCAATCTGAAACTTTGCACACACATTGCTACCATCTAGTTGCCAAAATCTAAATTGCGCTTCAACTGCAATATTATATTGTGGCCTTTCTCTTGCATTTCAAAGATGATGGAACAAAAAAATTAATAGAAAACACATGTTTTTTTGTTTGTATTATATTTTACCAGATCTAATGTGTTATATTCTCCTACATTAATTTCACATTTCCACAAACGTCAAAGTGTTTCCTTTCAAATGGTATCAAGAATATGCATATCCTTGCTTCAGGTCCTGAGCTACAGGCAGTTAGATTTGGGTATGTAATTTTAGGTGAAAATTGAAAAAAGGGTCCGATCCATAAGAGGTTAATCAACAATGGCATTATTTTCAATTAACTTTGCAACTCTTCCAACTATTGACTTTTTCATAACTACCACCAGTTTGACGCCGAAACATTGACCACAAAGACATATTGACATAGTAAAATAATGTTCTGGTAGTTTACTGGTAAACTTTGAAATTTTCCAGTAATATACCCTCCCTTTGCAACTCTAACCTCCACCCTCTCCTCCCTCTGCTTACCTCCACCCTCCCCTCGATATCACTCCTTACCTCCACCCTCTCCTCCCTCTCCTCCATCTCCTTACCTCCACCCTCCATCTCTCATTACCTCCACCCTCTCCTCCCTCTGCTTACCTCCACCCTCCCTTCGATATCACTCCTTACCTCCACCCTCTCCTCCCTCTCCTCCATCTCCTTACCTCCACCTCTCCTTACCTCCACCCTCTCCTCCCTCTCCTCCCCCTCTCCTTACCTCCACCCTCTCCTCTCCTCCCTAACTACACATTCCTTACCTCCACCCTCTCCTCCATCTCCTT
>NW_028164661.1:7500-18657 GCF_964263955.1 Coregonus lavaretus
GATAGAGGGGGGACAGAGGCGGGACAGAGGGGGGACAGAGGGGGGACAAAGGGGGGGATAGCAGTGGTGGAAAAAGTACTCAATTGTCATACTTGGGTAAAAGTAAAGATACCTTAATAGAAAATCACTCAAGAAAAAGTGAAAGTCACCCAGTAAAATACTACTTGAGTAAAAGTCTAAAAGTATTTGGTTTGAAATATATTTAAGTATCAAAAGTAAATGGAATTGCAAAAATATACTTAAGTATCAAAAGTAAAAGTATAAACCATTTCAAATTCCTTATATTAAGCAAACCAGACGGCACAATTATTATTATTTCTTTTTTTGATGGATAGCCAGGGGCACACTCCAACACTCAGACATCATTTACAAATGAGGCATTTGTGTTTAGTGAGTCCGCCAGATCTGAGGCAGTAGGGATGACCAGGGATGTTCTCTTGATAAGTGTGTGAATTGAACCATTTTCCTGTCAAAATGTAATGAGTACTTTTGGGTGTCAGGGAAAATGTATGGAGTGAAAAGTACATTATTTTCTTTAGGAATGTAGTGAAGTAAAAGTAAAAGTTGGCAAAAATATAAATAGTAAAGTACTGTCACGATCGTCTACCAATGAGGAAGCGGACCAAAGCGCAGCGTTGCGAGTGAACATAATTTATTAATAAACGTACTCACGAAAACAAAACAAAAGACGATACGTGAAGTTCTCAAGTTACAAATCACTGACATACGGAACATGTAACCAAGAAACAAAAACCCACAAACCCCACAGGAAAACATACAGAATAAATATGGCTCCCAATCAGAGATAACGAGCCGAACAGCTGACACTCGTTACCTCCGATTGGGAGTCATTGAACAAACCTAGAAAAACAACAACCTAGACACCCAACCTAGAACATAAACACATAGACTGCACACACCCTGGATAAACAATAATGAGTCCCAGCACCAGGGTGTGACAGTACCCCCCCCTAAAGGCGCGGACTGCGACCGCGCCTCAAAACCCCCAAACAGGGGAGGGCTGGGCGGGCATACCTCCTCGGTGGCGGTTCTGGCTCCGGCCTAGACCACCACCCCACCATAGTCACTTCCCGCTTATGTAGCCTCCTCCAAATGACCCCCACCGGTTTAAGGGGCAGCACCTGACTAAGGGGCAGTACCGGACTAAGGGGCAGTACCGGACTAAGGGGCAGTACCAGGCTGAATGGCGAATCCTGGCTGGTCGGCTCTGGCGGATCCCGGCTGGACGGCTCTGGCGGATCCCGGCTGGACGGCTCTGGCGGATCCCGGCTGGACGGCTCTGGCGGATCCCGGCTGGACGGCTCTGGCGGATCCCGGCTGGACGGCTCTGGCGGATCCTGTCTGGCGGAAGGCTCTGGCTGATCCTGTCTGGCGGAAGGCTCTGGCTGCTCCTGTCTGGCGGAGAGCTCTAGCGGCTCCGGTCTGGCGGACGGCTCTGTAGGCTCATGGCAGACGGGCGGCTTTGCAGGCTCATGGCAGACGGGCAGCTCCTGCGGCGCTTGGCAGACGGACAGTTCAGACGGCGTTGGGCAGACGGGCAGTTCAGGCGCCGTTGGGCAGACGGGCAGTTCAGACGGCGTTGGGCAGACGGACAGTTCAGGCCCCGTTGGGCAGACGGCAGACTCTGGCCGTCTGAGGCGCATCGTAGGCCTGGTGCGTGGTGCCGGAACAGGAGGTACCGGGCTGAGGATACGCATCTCAGGGCTAGTGCGGGGAGAAGCAACAGGGCATGCAGGACCCTGGGGACGCACATAAGTCCTAGTGCGTGGTGCCGGAACTGGTGGTCCCGGGCTGAGGACACGCATCTCAGGGCTAGTGCGGGGAGCAGCAACAGGGCATGCAGGACCCTGGGGACGCACATAAGTCCTAGTGCGTGGTGCCGGAACTGGTGGTCCCGGGCTGAGGACACGCATCTCAGGGCTAGTGCGGGGAGCAGCAACAGGACGCACAGGACTCTGGGAACACACAGGAGGCTCGGTGCGTGGTGTAGGCACTGGTGGTACTGGGCTGGAGCGGGGAGGTGGCGCCGGAAATACCGGACCGTGCAGGCGTACTGGCTCCCTTGAGCACTGAGCCTGCCCAACCCTACCTGGTTGTATGCTCCCCGTCGCCCGACCAGTACGGGAAGGAGGAATAACCCGCACCGGGCTATGTGGGCGAACCGGGGAAACCATACGTAGGGCTGGTGCCATGTAAGCCGGCCCGAGGAGACGCATTGGTGGCCTGCTGCGTGGGGCCGGCCTCATGACATCCGGCTCAACACTCAATCTAGCCCGGCCGATACGAGGAGCTGGAATGTACCGCACCGGGCTATGCCTGCGTACAGGAGACACCATGCGCTCTACTGCGTAACATGGTGTCTGCCCGTACTCCCGCTCTCCACGGTCAGTCCAGGGAGTAGGCGCAGGTCTCCTACCTGCCTTCGCCACACTCCCTTTTAGCCCCCCCCCAAGAAATTTTTGGGGAGTAACCACGGGCTTCCAGCCTCGACTCCGCGCTGCCTCCTCATACCACCTCCTCTCGGCTGCAGCTGCCTCCAGCTCTTCACGAGGGCGGTGGTACTCCTCTGGTTGTGCCCAAGGACCCTTTCCAGCCCGTATCTCCTCCCATGTCCAAAAGTCCTTAGGAGGCTCCCATAAATCCTGCGTAGGTAGGTCCTGTTGCCGCTTGTTACGCCGCTTGGTCCTCTTGTGGTGGGTTTTTCTGTCACGATCGTCTACCAATGAGGAAGCGGACCAAAGCGCAGCGTTGCGAGTGAACATAATTTATTAATAAACGTACTCACGAAAACAAAACAAAAGACGATACGTGAAGTTCTCAAGTTACAAATCACTGACATACGGAACATGTAACCAAGAAACAAAAACCCACAAACCCCACAGGAAAACATACAGAATAAATATGGCTCCCAATCAGAGATAACGAGCCGAACAGCTGACACTCGTTACCTCCGATTGGGAGTCATTGAACAAACCTAGAAAAACAACAACCTAGACACCCAACCTAGAACATAAACACATAGACTGCACACACCCTGGATAAACAATAATGAGTCCCAGCACCAGGGTGTGACAAGTACCCCCAAAAAACTACTTAAGTAGTACTTTAAAGTATTTTTACTTAAGTACTTAACACCACTGAGGGACAGAGGGGGGGTCAAGGCGGGGGGGGGGGGTCGAGGGGGAGTAGAGGGTGAGAGGGCCAACAGGGCTGCAATTAAGTGACATTTACATAACTAAGAGGCAACAAATCCCCTCATCAACAGAACAGGCTCTGGAGAGGCTCAGTGGAGACTGGCTGTGTGTGTGTGTGTGTGTGTGTGTGTGTGCGTTTGTGCTTACATGTGTATTTGAGTCCTCACAGAGGAAGGAGATCATGAACAAGAACGGAGAGCGACCTGCACTTCTCCAGATAAGTGTAACTTGGAGAAGCTCTTGTCTGGCCCAGGGTTGATGGGATCTAAACACTCAGAAGCTCTTGTCTAGCCCAGATAGTGGGCGTGGCCAGTGGTGTGGTCTCCGACCAAATTCTACACATTTTGCCATGTATTATGTCACGTTCTTAAGCTGTCTGAGTGACTTAAACATTATAACAAAATCAATGGGGGCCCCATGCCATGCCGTTTCTCCCTGACTATCTGGTTTTTATTTTGGCGATTGCTAGTTCTTAAAGATGATCTCATCAAAAATAAAAATCGACATACTTTATACACTACATCACTAAATGTATGTGGACACCTGCTTGTCGAACATCTCATTCTAAAATCATGGGCATTGATATGGAGTTGGTCCCCCCTTTGCTGCTATAACAGCCTCCACTCTTCTGTGAAGGCTTTCCACTAGATGTTGGAACATTGCTACGGGGACTTGCTTCCATTCAGCCACAAGAGCATTAGTGAGGTCGGGCACTGATGTTGGGCGAATAGGCCTGGCTCGCAGTCGGCGTTCCAATTCATCCCAAAGGTGTTGGATGGGGTTGAGGTCAGGGCCCTGTGCAGGCCAGTCAAGCTCTTCCACACCGATCTCGACAAACCATTTCTGTATGGACCTCACTTTGTGCATGGGGGAATTGTCATGTTGAAACAGGAAAGGGCCTTCCCAAAACTGTTGCCACAAAGTTGGAAGCACAGAATCGTCTAGAATGTCATTGTATGCTGTAGCGTAAAGATTTCCCTTCACTGGAACTGAGGGGCCTAGCCCGAACCATGAAAAACAGCCCCAGCCCATTATTCCTGTGTCACTGATCTACACACAATACCCCATAATGTCAAAGTGGAATTATGTTTTTACAAATGTTTACAAATTAATTACAAATGAAAAGATGAAATGGATTTTTAAACGACTTCCTCATTTCTGTATCCCACACATACAATTATCTGTAAGGTCCCTCAGTCGAGCAGTGAATTTCAAGCAAAGACACAAACACAAAGACCAGGGAGGTTGTCCAATGGTTTGCAAAGAAGGGCACCTATTGGTAGATAAAAAATAAATAAAAAGCAGACATTGAGTATCCTTTTGAGCATGGTGAAGTTATTAATTACACATTGGATGGTGTTTCAATACACAGAGTCACTAAAAAGATACAGGCGTCCTTCCTAACTCAGTTGCCTGAGAGGAAGGAAACCGCTCATGGATTTCACTATGAGGCCAATGGTGATTTTAAAACAGTTAGATTTTAATGGCTGTGATAGGAGATAACTGAGGATGGATCATCAACAGTGTAGTTACTCCACAATACTAACAGAAATGACAGAGTGAAAAGAATGAAGCCTGTACAGAATACAAATATTCTAAAACATGCATCCCGTTTGCAATAAGGCTCTAAAGTAATACTGCAAGAACAGAACATTGTATTTTTGACCTGAATACAAACCATTATGTTTGGGGCAAATCCAACACACACATCACTGAGTACCACTCTTCATATTTTGAAGCATGGTGGTGGCTACATCATGTTATGGGTATGCTTGTCATCGGCAAGGACTGGGGAGTTTTTTAGGATAAAAATAAACGGAATAGAGCCAAGCACAGGCAAAATCCTAGAGGAAAACTTGGTTCAGTCTGCTTTCCATAGAGGCGAAAGAAACGCACACCTATTTAGGCGAGGTGCTGGCTAACGGAGTAGAACACTTGAAAAAGAAAAGGAAAGTAGCACACTCTAGGAGCTCAGATGCAATAATTTAATATCCTAATAACCAACGTTTCCACAGACAAGCTGTCTTCATCGGGGTATAATCAGTAAATGACTTAAATGTAAAGATACAGGCGTCCTTCCTAACTCAGTTGCTGGAAAGGAAGGAAACCGCTCAGGGATTTCACCATGAGGCCAATGGTGACTTTAAACAGTTACAGAGTTTAATAGCTGTGATAGGAGAAAACTGAGGATGAATCAATTGTAGTTACTCTGCAATACTAACTGAAGTGACAGAGTAAAAATAATGAAACCTGTACAGAATAAAATATTCCAAAACATGCATCCTGTTTGCAATAAGCCACTAAAGTAAAACTGCAAATAATGTGGCAAAGAAATTCACTTTATGTCCTGAATACAAAGTGTTACGTATGGGACAAATCTAACAAAACATGTCACTGAGTACTACTCTTCATATTTTGAAGCATAGTGGTGGCTGCATCATGTTATGGGTATGCTTGTCATCGGCAAGGACTAAAGAGGGTTTTTTTGTTGATAAAAATTAATTGAATAGAGCTAAGCATAGGCAAAATCCTAGAGGAAAACCTGGTTCAGTCTGCTTTCCAACAGACACTGGGAAACAAATTCACCTTTCAGCAGGACAATTACCTAAAACACAAGGCCAAATATACACTGGAGATACTTACCAAGACGACGTTGAATGTTCCTGAGTGGCCTAGTAACAGTTTTGATTATAAATCCGCTTTAGAATCTATGGCAACACTTGAAAATGGCTGTCTAGCATTGATCCACAACCAATTTGACAGAGCTTGAATAATTTTTTTAAGAATAATGGGCAAATATTGTACAATCCAGGTGGGCAAAGCTCTTAGAAACGTACCCAGAAAGACTCACAGCTGTAATCGCTGCCAAAGGTGATTCTAACATATATTGACTCGGGAGGTATATGTAGAATTTTTCTTACACTTTGACATTGCAAAGTATTTTGTGTAGATCGTTGACAAAAAATGGACAATTAAATCCATTTTATTCCCACTTTGTAACACAACAAAATGTGTAAAAAGTAAAGGGGTGTGAATACTTTCTGAAGACACTGTAGACATTTTCTCCCTTCGCTTTTAGACTAACATTTTGTTTGCAACAGCTGAGATTTGTATAAACCTGTCTCTCCGACATTTGCAACATTGTTTCAATACTGAAATGCAATCTCCAGTGTCCCAAAGCATAGAGAATGAACGTGTCAGGACGAGGCAGACAGCTTTTATCAGCCAGTCGAAATCATACATCAGGATGGATATGGATATACACAATGAAATGTAAATAGAAAAAAAATGAAATGCTAGTTAGTGGTCTTTCCAGCTTCAGTTCGAAGTGATTGTGTTAACGGTGTAGTTGGCTGCCTAGCAAGGGAGAACAGCTTGCATAGCAACTCATTTTTGTTTGGCATAGCAACGTGGCTGCCAATCAAACGAACGACCAGTTGGCTTGGCTAGCAACTTCAGGACTATATCCTTGTGGAAGGATGAAATATTGAGTTGCTCCCCCCCTTTTTTGCCCTCAGAATAGCCTCAATTCATCAGGGCATGGACTCTACAAGGTGTCGAAAGCGTTCCACAGGGATTCTGGCCCTTGTTGACTCCAAACGCTTCCCACAGTTGTGTCAAGTTGGCTGGTGGTGGATCTCTACTCTGAATAGCTTGTTCTATCCCATCCCACAGATGCTCAGTTGGAGATCTGGTGACTAGGCAGCCCACTGCAGTAAGCTGTATTTACTGTCATGTTTGTGGAAGCATTCCTGGACAATCCTAGCCTTGTGGCATGGGACATTATCCTGCTGAAAAAAAATATATTTGCAAATGGATACACTCCTTCCATGAAGAGATGCACCTGATTGGCAATGATGTTCAGATATCCTGTGGCTTTCAAACGTTGCTCCACTTTTATCAGGGGGCCATGAAAACACACCCCACACCATCACACCACCACTACCAGCCTGCAACGTTGACACGCGGCATGATGGATGCATGTACTCGTGTGGTTTTCTCCATACCCTAGTCCTCCCATCAGCGTGAAACAGCAGGAACCGCGGGATTCATCAGACCAGGCGATGTTTTTCCAATTCTCCAACGTTCAGTGTTTTCGTTCCTTAGCCCCACTGAAAAAGCAGTTTCTTGTTTTTTTACCCGAAAGAAGTGGAACTCTGTAAGGTCGTCGGCTGCCATTCCCCATTCGTGTCAAGGTACGACGAGTTGTGAATTATGTTATGGGTCTTTGGGCACCAATGTTGACCCTGGCCTGTCAGTTGACTGACTGTAGCCCGTCTGTTGCTCTGCACAATTCGTGTCAGCCTCCTTTGTTCTCTTTCATCAATGACCCGTTTTCGACCTCTGGCCGTTGGCTGGATGTCCTTTGGGTAGTGGACCATTCTTGATACACACGGCAAACTGTTGAGCGTGAAAAATCCAGCAGCGTTGCAGTTCTTGACACACTCAAACCAGTGTGCTTGGCACCTACTACCAAACCCCGTTCAAAGGCACTTAAATCTTTTGTCTTGCCCATTCACCCTCTGAATGGCACACATACACAATCCATGTCTTAATTGTCTCAAGGCTTTAAAATCCTTCTTCAACCTATCTCCAACCGTTCATCTACACTGATTGAAGTGGATTTAACAAGTGACATCAATAAGGGATCATAGCTTTCACCAGGATTCACCTGGTCAGTCTATGTCATGGAAAGAGCAGTTCCTAATGTTTTGTACACTCAGTGTACACCCGTGCCAATATATCCTCCAAACCACGGCTTCTCGGGCATTATCACGAAATGTAGAGTTTTCAGATGTAAACACAGAACACATCTCATACTAGTCAATATTCACGTCATAAGAAGGAATTCCCCTCGACCACACCAACGCCTACAAATTTGGGTAAACAAACATTCTTTCCCATTGACCCCCATTGTAAAAGAGCCAACTTCGTTGTTGATTTTTTGTTATACAGAAATAACAAAACATGCCGAAACGCTGCTGTGTTGTTCAATGTACATGTAACCAGGCAAAAGATCCCAACATACGGTTCGCAATGGTCCAACGTAGTGAAATAGAGCCTATGAGAAGAGCCCTGTGGCTTCAGGCTATTCGGTGTGGGAGAGTGGGAGAGCGGGAAATGTGAGGACCCGGTGTCCAAGTAGGCTACACGTGGCTATGTGTGTGGAAAACATTTCATCACAGGTAAGACATTTAACTTGTTTACCATAGTCCATTTGTAACTCCACTCACTACTTGTAGCTGTATAGCTGTAATTCAACGTCTCAGACACGTGACGTATGTGGCAGGGTCTACAGACAATCACGGATTGCAAAGGGAAAACCAGCCACGTTGCGGACACTGACGTCTTGCTCCCGGACAACCTAAACACCTTCTTTGTCCGCTTTGAGGATAACACAGAGCCACCGACGCGGCCCGCTGCCAAGGACTGTGGGCTCTCGTTCTCAGTGGCTGACGTGAGTAAGACATTTAAGCGTATTAACCCTCGCAAGGCTGCCGGCCCAGACAGCATCCCTAGCCGCGTCATCAGAGCATGCGCAGACCAGCTGGCTGGAGTGTTTACGGACATATTCAATCTCTCCCTATCCAGTCTGCTGTCCCCACTTGCTTCAAGATGTCCACCATTGTTCCTGTACCCAAGAAAGCAAAGGTACCTGAACTAAATGACTATCGCGTAGCACTCACTTCTGTCATCATGAAGTGCTTTGAGAGGCTAGTTAAGGATCATATCACCTCTACCTTACCTCACACCCTAAACCCACTTCAATTTGCATACCGCCCCAATAGATCCACAGACGATGCAATCGCCATCGCACTGCACACTGCCCTATCCAATCTGGACAAGAGGAATACGTATTTAAGAATGCTGTTCATTGACTATAGCTCAGCATTCAACACCATAGTACCCTCCAAGCTCATCATTAAGCTCGAGGCCCTGGGTCTGAAACCCGCCCTGTGCAACTGGGTCCTGGACTTCCTGACGGGCCGCCCCCAGGTGGTGAAGGTAGGAAACAACACCTCCACTTTGCTGATCCTCAACACAGGGGCTCCACAAGGGTGCATGCTCAGCCCCCTCCTGTACTCCCTGTTCACCCATGACTGCGTGGCCGCCACTACTCCAACTCAATCATCAAGTTTGCAGACGACACAACAGTAGTAGAACTGATTACCAACAATGACGAGAGGAGGTGAGGGCCCTGGCGGAGTGGTGCCAGGAAAATAACCTCTCCCTCAATGTCAACAAAACGAAGGAGCTGATCGTGGACTTCAGGAAACAGCAGAGGGAGCACGCCCCTATCCACATCGACGGGAACCACAGTGGAGAAGGTAAAAAGCTTCAAGTTCCTCGGCGTACACATCACTGACGATCTGAAATGGTCCACCCACACAGACAGTGTGGTGAAGAAGGCGCAACAGCGCCTCTTCAAACTCAGGAGGCTGAACAAATTTGGCTTGGCCCCCAAGACCCTCACAAATTTTACAGATGCACAATTGAGAGCATCCTGTCGGGCTGTATCACCGCCTGGTACGGCAACTGCACCGCCCGCAACCGCAGGGCTCTCCAGAGGGTGGTGCAGTCTGCCCAACGTATCACCGGGGGCAAACTACCCGCCCTCCAAGACACATATAGCACCCGATGTCACAGGAAGGCCAAAAAGATCATCAAGGACATCAACCACCCGACCCACGGCCTGTTCACTCCGCTATCATCCAGAAGGTGAGGTCAGTACAGGTGCATCAAAGCTGGGACCGAGAGACTGAAAAACAGCTTCTATCTTAAGGCCATCAGACTGTTAAATAGCCATCACTAGCCGGCTACCACCCGGCTACTCAACCCTGCACCTTAGAGGCTGCTGCCCTATGTACATAGACATGGAATCACCGGTCACTTTCATAATGGAACACTAGTTACTTTAATAATGTTTACATACTGCTTTACTCATTTTATATGTATATACTGTATTCTATTCTACTGTATTTTAGTCAATGCCACTCTGACATTGCTCGTCCTAATATTTGTATTTTTCTTAATTCCATTATTTTACTTTTAGATTTGTGTGTATTGTTGTGAATTGTTAGATACTACTGCACTGTTGGAGCTAGGAACACAAGCATTTCATTACACCCGCAATAACATCTGCTAAATATGTGTATGTGACCAATACGATTTGATTTGATTTGATGTGTATAGTCCGTTTGTTTGTGTTTTTGATCTTGGCTAGCGTAACAGCTAGCTAGCACTGGGCTGTCTATCTCCATCATGAAAAGGGGGGTGAGGGAAGCCCTACAATATTCCGTTTTTCTAAGTAGTGAGAACGCTCAGGAGCAGGCAATGTTGAAAAGTACTATTTTCTTAAATGTAGTTTTGTAATTGACTAAAGAAGCAGACAACAAGGAAATTGTGTTTGAAAAAGGTGACGTTTTTGCTGTGAGCCAATGGGGTAACCTAGGTAACCACAGTTTGTTTCCCCCCCACAGGCGGGCAGGGCCGCGACGTTCTATCTAATACCGACTAGGACTATGAGAGAAGAGAAGCTCCTTCTCTGAGTTTCTTTTGAAAGATTCCCAATTCTAAATTCCAAATCTCTAATGTCCAAGTGTTAGTCAGTCAAGCGCAGGGGTGCAGGGTGCTGGCAGAGAACAGGGGTGGGGGGATAGAGCAGCACATCAATCAACAGAAAGTATAGAGAAATGGGGATAGATAGTCCTCGTCAACAACTAACTGACAAACGAACTATTAGAGCTGGACAACACATGGAAATAATAAATACACACACATACACACCACATACACACACTGACTTGCACACACAAACACACACATACACACATACACAGGCATACCGACAACACAAACACACATACACACACACGCACACACAGGTACATCTCTGACGTCCAAAAATGTAAAAGGAGTAGAAATTACAAATGTTCCCTTT
>NW_028164660.1:0-115000 GCF_964263955.1 Coregonus lavaretus
GAAATTTGTCAATCAGTGTTGCTTCCTAAGTGGACAGTTTGATTTAACAGAAGTGTGATTGACTTGGAGTTACATTGTGTTGTTTAAGTGTTCCCTTTATTTTTTTGAGCAGTGTATTTCTTGGATTCTCTGTATCTTTTTGATATTAATCTATTTTCATAAATACTAAAGGTAAATGCAAAGTCCATCATATCAGCTCATCTACTTTCATTGTGAGATACTGTCAATGACGCATGTAGAGAGGAACAATTCTAATACATTTGCTTATTAGATTATTATTCAGGAAAAAGTGGTCTAAACAAATGATGTTTTTTATCATGTATTGGGACTCCTTTTCATCTTTCTACTGTATATAGTGGTATTCTATTACAAACATAAACACTGACTCAGACACGCATGCACACACACACACACACACACACACACACACACACACAGTTACCCACTGACTCTAGCTCCTTCTGTGTTTCAGCTCGCAGAACCCAGCTATCTCTGCAACTCCGACTCAGACTGTGCAAGAGGGATAATAGAACGTACAGGACATGGTAAAGTCCTGACGGCATGGCAGTGTGGTAGTGTGATAGTCACACTCACTTACTCAGTGTTTCTCAACCTCTGGTCTGTGGACCAGCGCTGGTTCATGGCACATTGCTGGCCGGTCCTGGCCGGTCCCTGAGATGGTTAACTAATATAGTCAGTTCTACAGTGCTAGTTTTTTTTGTTGAGCAAGTGGTCCCCCAAAGGAGAAAGAATGCTGTCACTTTCTGAGGGAGAGTATTTACAAGGTGCTGTGGTACTGACAAAGCAGCCTCTTATTTCAGCTAATATACAGTACACTCCGTTAGCATCACAACCCTGGCTAAACACAGAGCCACTAAGATAAACATTTTGACTAGTCAGGAATTTCCCTGCCCAAAGTCATGCATGACAAAAAAGTAAGCTTGATTACAGATCAACAACTTTCCATGTTCTTAGCAACATGGCGCAGGGTGGTTGAGCGCCTTGGCTCATCATTCTATTAAAGTATGTAAACAGAGTCCCCACACACATATTATGCATACATGCACACAACCATTAAGTCACAGACAAATGCAATAGACACAAGCCATAAGCACAGTCAGAGACATAGGCAGGCAGATTATCAGACAAACAGGGAGTAGTAGGAGCAAATCTAATAAGCCTATACAGTAGAATTATAAACCGATATAACGTAGGAAGTTGAAAGGGTTGGCTGTGTAATTTGTAACGGCCCCAATATGTCCATGGTTATATTCAAATCCTTTCAACCTCTCAGAACCACATCAGCTTCAAGGTTTTTCATGCAGAAGGAAATTATATTTATAAGATCAGAGAGATATGGAAGAGATATCTCAGCACTCTCTTTTGCTCACTTAACAGTTTCCCTTGGTATTCTGAATTGAGATACATTTTAGATTTTAAGAAGTAGAGAGAAAAAAAAGTTTGGATAAGTGGAGCATCGAAACAATCATTTCTATTTCTGTGAAGTGGACGCCATTGCATCCTCATCTGTGGGCTCATACTCATGCATACTCCATGTTGAAAAGCTATATCCCTCATGTGTCTTTTCTCCATGTCTATGTCTCGCTGCCCCCCTCCATCCCCCACCCCAAGGACATATGACGGGGAAGTGTGTGGGGAACACAACCAAGACGTGTGAGGTTGTAGCCTGGTGCCCTGTGGAAGATGACCGCGTCATCCCAGAGTATGTAGGATCACTGAAAATGATGTTAACACTTTACATAAAGCCTGTAGCTATAATATTGTATTACTTGTTATAGATTCTATGTACTGAATGGTACTTTGAACTGAACCAAGTGAATTGTACAGTGCTATGAAAAAGTATTTGCCCCCTTTCTAATTTTCTCTACTTTTGCATATTTGTGATACTGAATGTTATCAGATCTTCAACCAAAACCTAATATTAGATAAAGGGAACATAAGTGAACAAATAACACAACAATTACATATTTATTTCATTTATTTCATAAACAAAGTTATGCAACACCCAATTCCCCTGTGTGAAAAAGTAATTGCCCCCTTACACTCAATAACTGGTTGTGCCACCTTTAGCTGCAATGACTCCAACCAAATGCTTCCTGTAGTTGTTGATCAGTCTCTCACGTCGCTGTGGAGGAATTTTGGCCCACTCTTCCATGCAGAACTGCTTTAACTCAGTGACGTGTGGGTTTTCAAGCATGAACTGCTCGTTTCAAGTCCTGCCACAACATCTCAATTGGGATTAGGTCTGGACTTTGACTAGGCCATTCCAAAACTTCCAATTTGTTGCTTTTTAGCAATTTTCATGTAGACTTGATTGTGTGTTTTGGATCATTGTCTTGCTGCATGACCCAGCTGCGCTTCAGCTTCAGCTCACAGACGGATGGTCTGACATTCTCCTGTAGAATTCTCTGATACAGAGCAGAATTCATGGTTCCTTCTATTAAGGCAAGTCGTCCAGGTCCTGAGGCAGCAAAGCATCCCCAACCATCACACTGATGTTCTTACTGTGGAATGCAGAGTTTGGTTTTCGCCAGGCATTACTGGAACCATGTCAACCAAAAAGTTATACTTTTGAATCATCTGTCCATAGAACGTTCTTCCAAGAGTCTTGATGATCATCCAGGTGCTTTTTGGCAAACTTGAGTCAACATTTTGGACGAGATGGGTCTCATTATGCCTGGTGAAAACCAAACACTGCATTCCACAGTAAGAACATCATACCAAAGGTCAAGCATGGTGGTGGTGGTGTAATGGTTTGGGGATGCTTTGCTGCCTCAGGACGTGGACGACTTGCCTTAATAGAAGGAACCATGAATTCTGCTCTGTATCAGAGAATTCTACAGGAGAATGTCAGACCATCCGTCTGTGAGCTGAAGCTGAAGCGCAGCTGGGTCATGCAGCAAGACAATGATCCAAAACACACAATCAAGTCTACATGAAAATTGCTAAAAAGCAACAAATTGGAAGTTTTGGAATGGCCTAGTCAAAGTCCAGACCTAATCCCAATTGAGATGTTGTGGCAGGACTTGAAACGAGCAGTTCATGCTTGAAAACCCACACGTCACTGAGTTAAAGCAGTTCTGCATGGAAGAGTGGGCCAAAATTCCTCCACAGCGACGTGAGAGACTGATCACCAACTACAGGAAGCATTTGGTTGGAGCCATTGCAGCTAAAGGTGGCACAACCAGTTATTGAGTGTAAGGGGGCAATTACTTTTTCACACAGGGGAATTGGGTGTTGCATAACTTTGTTTATGAAATAAATGAAATAAATATGTAATTGTTGTGTTATTTGTTCACTTATGTTCCCTTTATCTAATATTAGGTTTTGGTTGAAGATCTGATAACATTCAGTATCACAAATATGCAAAAGTAGAGAAAATTAGAAAGGGGGCAAATACTTTTCACAGCACTGTAAGCTATTTCATGAAAGGAAAATGGTCTCCATCCATTTTTTATGATGACCTCTCTGTATGTTTATGTGTGTTTGATGTGTTTATGCTTTGTTTGTCTTCATTTTCTATGTTCTACTGTTTTCCGTGCAGTCCCGCACTCTTGATGTCGGCAGAGAACTACACACTGTTCATCAAAAACTCTGTCACCTTTGCAGCATATGGTGTTAAGAGGTGAGTGACCCCTTTTTGATACTGTGTATATATTTTCATAAACTTCTATTAGTATGAGGAAAGTAACTATGGTCTAGTCTGTTACACTCATAAAAGCATTAAAAAGTTGGTTCTTCTCCTGAGATATTTAATATTTGCACATGATGCAGGTGGTGTCTGTTCTCTCATCCTACATGATCCTGCCTTACAATATACAGCCCAATTACCATAGCAACAACATAAAGACGGTTCTCCCGTTTTGCTCCCCTGAGAGTTGCTGAGGTCAGGAGCTCAGGTCAGAGCAGGAGCAGGGCATAACTCTCCTAGGACCACGAGAGGCAAGTGAACATGAGAAGAGCCAGACTCTCTATAGGTTAATATCATATAGGCATTTCCATCAAAAAGGACCACCCTGCATCCCACTGCTGGCTTGCCTCTGAAGCTATTTTATTTTTTATCTTATTTAACCTTTATGTAACTAGGCAAGTCAGTTAAGAACAAATTCTTATTTACAATGACGGCCTACCCAGCTAAGCTGGGTTGGTCCTGGTCAGTCCCTGGATGGGAGACCAGATGCTGCTGGAAGTGGTGTTGGAGGGCCAGTAGGAGGCACTCTTTCCTCTGGTCTAAAATAATATCCCAACGCCCCAGGGCAGTGATTGGGGACATTGCCCTGTGTAAGGTACTGTCTTTCGGATGGGATGTTAAATGGGTGTCCTGACTCTCTGTGGTCACCAAAGATCCCATGGCACTTATTGTAAGAGTAGGGGTGTTAACCCCGGTTTCCTAGCTAAATTCCTAATCATCCCCAGCTTTTAATTGGCTCATTCATCCTCCTCTTCCTGTAACTATTCTCCAGGTTGTTGCTGTAAATTAAAATGTGTTGTCAGTCAACTTTCCTGGTAAAATAAGGATTAAAAAATGTGCACAAACATGTGAAGTTCATAGGGGCATATAAAATTGGGTGTCAAATGAAAGCTAAGAGACTATATTTTGGGGATATGAAGGCATAGATACATTTTGGAAAAAGGGTCTTAGAAAACATATACCAGAAAAAAAGCCTTAAAAGGTATCAGAAATACATCAAAACACAATAATGTTGATGTAAAGATTCCTGCCAACTAATATCAACACATATTTCGTTTGGGAGAAATTGTTTACCTTCTGTAAGTTTAAGAAATATTACCCTGTGCCTTGTAATTCCGTTACCGAAATCATAATAGTCACAAACCACAGTTGGGCCACCTGCTACTTTCCTCCCTTCAGCTGGCATACTGTTATGTTCAGCTTATAACTGTTTTATTTCTCTTTCTGTTGTCTGGTGGTCAAACCAAGAGTGTTAAAACAGTCTGAGTCTGGACAACGCCTCCCTCTCTGCCCTTTTCTCTCACTCTCCAGTTAATGTCACCTCTGCCAGCTCTTACTGACACCTACCCATGAGCCCCCTGTAACCAACATCCTCACCCACTGAGCACCGACCAACACTGGACGTCCATGGACGTTGAAAAGTAGTTGAAATTTGGTCAGTCCACCCTGGCCTTGATGTTAATGTCCACAGACGGACCGGACTGGACCAAATCTGAAGCTATCATAGATGTATGTTTCACAAGTTTGGATAGTACAATACAGTGAGTAGGCACAGTAGAGTACAGTACGATACAATACAGTACAGTACAGTACAGTAAAGAAAAGTAGAGTATAGTACAGTACAGTAGAGTACAGTATATTGTACTGTACTCTACTGTACTGAACTATACTCTACTTTACTGTACTGAACTCTAATAATATAATAATAATAATAATATGCCATTTAGCTGACGCTTTTATCCAAAGCGACTTACAGTCATGCGTGCATACATTTTTTTTGTGTATGGGTGGTCCCGGGGATCGAACCCACTACCATGGCGTTACAAGCGCCGTGCTCTACCAGCTGAGCTACAGAGGACCACTCTACCAGCTGAGCTACAGAGGACCATACTCTACTGTACTGTACTCTACTGTACTCTACTCTGCTGTGGTGTACTGTACTGCACTCCAATGTTCTCTGCTGTGCTGCGCTGTGATGTCCAAACTTGTGAAACATGAGGAGAATGACATTCATATCCATAATTAGGCATTTCTACGTAGTACAGATCAAGGACCCATGATGTAATTATGTTACCGTAATTCTATTTCCGGGTGTAAATCCACTTTACTTACTGTAGTTCAATAACCAAAATAGATGTATTCAAACTCAAGGTGCCATGTCACAGCTGACACGCCATTCTTTCTGCAGACATCTTTGAATCGTAATTTGGAGCAGATATTAAACAGATTTTGTGGAAAATGTGGTCACATAAAAACCTGAGGGCGATTTTACCGTAATTCCGTTACAAAAGTTTGCCTCTGCACAGTTCTTCCACTAAATTAGTTTTTGTACATTTTCAGTGTACATTTTTAAAAGTAGTCCTTGTGCATAGAGTTGTATGGTTTGTTAAACTTTGAAATCAATGGTTTTTATTTGGCATACATTTTAAAGTACTGTGGAATAGCCCATACAGAGATGTACACTAGGCTTTCCGCTGAGTTTAGCTTTCTGAAGATACACTACATGGCCAAAACATCTCATTCCAAAATCATGGGCATTAATATGGAGTTGGTCCCCCCTTTGCAATTCTGGGAAGGCTTTCCACTAGATGTTTGAACATTGCTTTGGGGACTTGCTTCCATTCAGCCACAAGAGCATTAGTGAGGTCGAGCACTGATGTTGGGAAATTAGGCATGGCTCGCAGTCGGCGTTCCAATTCATCCTAAAGGTGTATGATGGGGTTGAGGTCAGGGCTCTGTGCAGGCAAGTTCTTCCACACCGACCTCGACAAACCATTTCTGTATGGACCTCGCTTTGTGCATGGTGACCTTCCCCCAAACTGTTGCTACAAAGTTGGAAGGACAGAATCGTCTAGAATGTAATTGTATGCTGTAGTGTTAAGATTTCCCTTCACTGGAACTAAGCGGCCTAGCCCGAACCATGTAAAACAGCCCCAGACCATTATTGACGAACTGACTTGTTGGAAAGGTGTCATCCTATGACAGTGCCATGTTGAAAGTCACTGAGTGCTTCAGTAAGGCCATTCTACTGCCAATGTTTGTCTATGGAGATTGCATGGCTGTGTGCTCGATTTTATACACCTGTCAGCAACAGGTGTGGCTGAAATAGCCGAATCCACTAATTTGAAGGGGTGTCCACATACTTTTGTATATATAGTGTACTGTAAATGATCAGGATAGTAATGGCCTGTTGAAAACACATGCGACACAACCACAGATGAATAATGCTACTTTAGAGATAATGCCCGAGAAGCCAGTGTTTGGAGGATATATTGGCATGGGTGTTGTTAGGCCCTCGACTTCATCTCGGGCCGGCAAACCGTGTCAATATATCCTCGAAACACTGGCTTCGAGGGTATTATCACTTTTATACAACGGGTTCCCAACATATTCAAATAATGACTTACATATTTTAATTAAAAACTTTATTTTGATGAATTTAGTCATACTATTTCATCCTTCCACAAGATATAGTCCCGAAAACAAATCTAGGGTTACTACCCAAGTCTATCGTTCAGTTGCCAGAGACGCGGCCCAGTCGTGAATTTTTTTTGTTCTGTATCTATGCAACGTTGTTATCCCTTGCTTGCTAGTTAGCCAACTACGGTTAACTTACAGTCATGTCTAAGAATAACAATAAAGTAGCTGCATTTGCATTTGTTTAAGCTGTTTTCTAGTGACAATTTACAGTATTTGGATACATCCATAACAATGAGCTAATGATTTCACCTGGCATTGAAAATGCGCTCTCTCATCAGGACACTGTTGTTCAGAGGAGCTAGCCAACAACACAGCTAACACAATCACTTCAAACTGAAGCTGGAAAGACTGCAAACTAGCTGCACTCATTTAGTTTTACCTGTTTTCTATTGAGATTTCTTTGTATACAGTGGGGGAAAAAAGTATTTAGTCAGCCACCAATTGTGCAAGTTCTCCCACTTAAAAAGATGAGAGAGGCCTGTAATTTTCATCATAGGTACACGTCAACTATGACAGACAAATTGAGGAAAAAAAATCCAGAAAATCACATTGTAGGATTTTTTATGAATTTATTTGCAAATTATGGTGGAAAATAAGTATTTGGTCACCTACAAACAAGCAAGATTTCTGGCTCTCACAGACCTGTAACTTCTTCTTTAAGAGGCTCCTCTGTCCTCCACTCGTTACCTGTATTAATGGCACCTGTTTGAACTTGTTATCAGTATAAAAGACACCTGTCCACAACCTCAAACAGTCACACTCCAAACTCCACTATGGCCAAGACCAAAGAGCTGTCAAAGGACACCAGAAACTAAATTGTAGACCTGCACCAGGCTGGGAAGACTGAATCTGCAATAGGTAAGCAGCTTGGTTTGAAGAAATCAACTGTGGGAGCAATTATTAGGAAATGGAAGACATACAAGACCACTGATAATCTCCCTCGATCTGGGGCTCCACGCAAGATCTCACCCCGTGGGGTCAAAATGATCACAAGAACGGTGAGCAAAAATCCCAGAACCACACGGGGGGACCTAGTGAATGACCTGCAGAGAGCTGGGACCAAAGTAACAAAGCCTACCATCAGTAACATACTACGCCGCCAGGGACTCAAATCCTGCAGTGCCAGACGTGTCCCCCTGCTTAAGCCAGTACATGTCCAGGCCCGTCTGAAGTTTGCTAGAGTGCATTTGGATGATCCAGAAGAGGATTGGGAGAATGTCATATGGTCAGATGAAACCAAAATATAACTTTTTGGTAAAAACTCAACTCGTCGTGTTTGGAGGACAAAGAATGCTAAGTTGCATCCAAAGAACACCATACCTACTGTGAAGCATGGGGGTGGAAACATCATGCTTTGGGGCTGTTTTTCTGCAAAGGGACCAGGACGACTGATCCGTGTAAAGGAAAGAATGAATGGGGCCATGTATCGTGAGATTTTGAGTGAAAACCTCCTTCCATCAGCAAGGGCATTGAAGATGAAACATGGCTGGGTCTTTCAGCATGACAAAGATCCCAAACACACCGCCCGGGCAACGAAGGAGTGGCTTCGTAAGAAGCATTTCAAGGTCCTGGAGTGGCCTAGCCAGTCTCCAGATCTCAACCCCATAGAAAATCTTTGGAGGGAGTTGAAAGTCCGTGTTGCCCAGCGACAGCCCCAAAACATCACTGCTCTAGAGGAGATCTGCATGGAGGAATGGGCCAAAATACCAGCAACAGTGTGTGAAAACCTTGTGAAGACTTACAGAAAACATTTGACCTGTGTCATTGCCAACAAAGGGTATATAACAAAGTATTGAGAAACTTTTGTTATTGACCAAATACTTATTTTCCACCATAATTTGCAAATAAATTCATTAAAAATCCTACAATGTGATTTTCTGGATTTCTTTTCCTCATTTTGTCTGTCATAGTTGACGTGTACCTATGATGAAAATGACAGGCCTCTCTCATCTTTTTAAGTGGGAGAACTTGCACAATTGGTGGCTGACTAAATACTTTTTTTCCCCACTGTATATCCATAAAAATGCTGGGTCATGATTTTGACTGCTTGAGAAACGCTGCCTGCCTGTCTGTCTCATCCCGACTCCCGACATGTTCATTACTATGGGACAGCAGAGATTGAATTACAATACTGAAACAATGTTACAATGTTGCAAATGTCAGAGAGACAGACAGCAAGGTTTATACAAATCTCCGCTATTGAAAACCAATTGCTAGTCTAAAAGAAATGTGAGATAATGTCTAGATGCTTTTTACAGTGGAGATCAAGTTTATAAATTCTCTGACTGGGCTGATGAGACAGTGGATTTCGCAGTGAGTTGGAACAGAGTAAATAGGCATTTCAACGTCATAGCTTTAGCGGGTGGTAACTTGTGGTACAGACGCCTGCTGGAATGTGGTTTTAACCAATCAGCGTCAAGGATTAGACTCACCCGTTGTATAAATGTATTACATCACACATATATTGTGTATGTAATGCTTTGAATATGGATGACGATGGTATGTGACAGCTAATGCATAAGTAGTGATAGGAGTTATATAATTTGGAGGCGAAAGGAACGCACACCTATTTAGGCAAGGTGCTGGCTAACGGAGTAGAACACTTGAAAAAGAAAAGGAGAGCCACACACTCTAGGAGCTCAGATGCAATAATTTAATAACCTTATAACCAACGTTTCGACAGACAAGCTGTCTTCATCAGGGTATAATGACAAACACTGCGGGTCACTAGTTTATATAGTGTCGAAGGACACTATTAGGTTATAAAATTATTGCATCTGAGCTCCTAGAGTGTGAGGCTATCCTTTTCTTTTCCCGGAGTTATATAATTACCAGATCCATTAATGCTTAGGCAAGTAGTATCCCAAATGTGATATTGATTCAAATATCTATGTAGTTAAATAACCAGTACAGTAAGATATAAACTTGCCATCTTTTTAACAATGATCTCTTCCCAATCCCTTCCCAGGAGTAACCTCGTAGAAGGTATCGACAATCAGTACATCAAGAGTTGTGTGTATGACCCGAAGACGTCCCCACTGTGTCCCATTTTCAGACTGGGTGACTTGGTACAGATGTCTGGCTTCAACTTCTCCACCATAGCCAGAGTGGTGAGCAATATGTTCTTATATTTATGAGTGAAGGAGGTTTACAAGTACCTGTCAATCCGTGGATGGCTGTGTGTTCGGTGTTGGTGATCGTGGTGTTGGTGTTTATTGTGGAGACATTGATCGATGGTGGTGTTATTAGTAACGAGGTATGCTCTGACGAAGGTCATTACCGAGGGAAAGATTAGTAAAAACACAGAAATTACTTCTGATTTAAGTGTCTGGAGACTCCTTTTTCACTTTGGTGTTATTGGTACCTCAATTGATTGGCAATGTTGATGGTATGGTACTGTGTTGTTTGGGGTTAGTTGTACCCTCATTGACTGGATGTATTTTATTGATTGTTATGTGACAGGGCGGGGCTATTGGTATCGTCATTGACTGGACCTGTAACCTGGACTATGACCAGTCAGAGTGTAAACCGATCTACTCCTTCCACGGTCTCTATGGAAATCCCAAAGAGACAGACATGGCTAGAACATCTGTTGGATACAACTTCCGGTAAATAAAACATCTGTGGCCTGTGCGGTCTTGTGGTTAGTGCAGCACAACTGTATACCATATTCGGCGTGGGTTTGAATCATACTCACTGCCTTTCTGACTCGCAATCTCTCCTACATTTCCTGTCTCATCTTCACAGTCCTATCTCAATAAATCATAAAAAAAAACATCTGCAACAATACTGAAGTATTTATTGACCATTCTGGTAAGGGCCCCTTTCTTATTGTAAATCGAAAAGCCTGCTCTGAATTTTGAATAAGTGAAAGAAAACACTTAGAAAGGGGTCTTGTTAGCCATGCGACTAAGAAGAGTACGCAGTATACGACTAAGAAGAGTACACTGTATTCATTATACAGCGTACTCTTAGTTGCATGGCTAGGGTCATGTAGAAGGCAGAAGAGAGAGACATACAGATCTGATTAAAGCACAAGCCTAGAGGCTGAAAAGTTTGTTTACATTTTGTGCTTTAGGTATGCAAAGCATTATATGGAGGACAAACAGGATAAAAGAACACTTCTGAAAGTGTTTGGGATTCGATTTGACATCATTGTTCGTTCAGTGGTAAGTTCATGAAGTTCATGATTGCTATCCTTGTAATGTTCCAGCCAGTGTTTCTGAATTCCTCCCTTGCAACGGTAGATGAAAACGATGAAAATTGTTGTTCGTATTGTTATTTCCCAGGCCAGAAAATTTGATATCATTCCAACACTAACAGCTATAGGCTCTGGCGTTGGAATCTTTGGAGTGGTGAGTCTTGCAATACTACACATCCTATCTGATAATTCAAAGCATACAGAATCTCAAGTAGCCTACTGTATATCTCTTAAACAGCTTGTATCGTGTAGACTAAACAAATATCTTTGACTATTAAATCATGTGACAGAGGTAGTTATGATCACATAATTAAATGTACACTGAGTGTACAAAACATTAGGAACACCTTCCTATTGTTGAGTTGCATCCCCATTTGCCTTCAGAACAGCCTCAATTCGCCGTCTGAACGGCACACATACACAATCCATGTCTCAATTGTCTCAAGGCATAACATTATTATTTAACCTGTCTTCTCCCCTTCATCAACACTGATTGAAGTGCATTTAATAAGGGATCATAGCTTTCACCTGGATTCACCTGGTCATTCTATGTAATGGAAAGAGCAGGTGTTCCTAATGTTTTGTACACTCAGTGTATATTGTATCTCTATGGTTATGATACTAATAATTGTGTTGTGTTTCCGAAGGCGACTGTAGTATGTGATCTGATCCTTCTGTATCTGCTACCAAAGAGGGAGTACTACAACAACATGAAATTCAAGGTCACAGAAACAGTAGAGCAGGTGAGTTTGCGTTTCTAACTATTGTGCAACGTTGATCCTCAGTCATTCAGTTTAAACACAAGATGGCAGCATAGATGCATTCTATAAATAGTTGTATAGAAAACTAGGCAGACAGACCCTCAACAGTATACATAGTAATTTACCCAACAGTTTATGTGTTTTCTCTAAGAAATACATGGTGTAATTGTCTCCTTCTTTGGGAAGGCTACTAGGTCCCACTTTACTTGCATAGTCCCTAAGAGATTATCTGTACATGCTCAAACTATCAGCAAACTATGGGAGAATCTCAATTGGATTGGCTCGATTACTTGCGTCCTCTCCTCCGTGGAAACAAATGTGCTTGTATAATATGAGGCTCTCTTTCTCCACTAGCGTGTCATCAGGCAAATAATGTTTACAGAGGAGAAATCGTTCTTCAATTGTGGTGGCATTTGCATCCGTCTCCTTTTTGTGGCCATCTGTGGCCTCCATTTAAGAAAATCCTCAATTACCAAAAATGTGTCATTGCTGCATTGCTGACGACAATTTTTGTCCGCTCATACAGGAGTTATAAAGGCCGTGTGCATAAATGTTGTAAAAAAGATATAATAATTGTAAAAAAAATAATAAAAAATGGTTTATTTACTTTTGTTTTTAATTCAGATTTATCAGGGGGTGCTGCAGCACCCTCAGCACCCCTACTTCCCTCGGTTAAGAATTGGTGTAACCATCATTGGTGTTACTTCACCTACTGGTGGCACAATGTCATCATAATGGTAAACCATATTTAAAGTAATTTAGCTGCCATATTAGATGATTTAGAATCTAAAATAAATTATCCAAAATGCCATGCCCAAATGCCACCGCAATTCAAGAACGACCAATGTGTATGGTGGTAAAATGAAATGTAATGAGTTGTGATAGACATTCTATAGATAAAAAGATATGCTGATATACAGTGTAGACATTGTTAATGTTGTAAATGGCTATTGTACCTGGAAGCGGCTGATTTTTTATGTAATATCTACATAGGCGTACAGAGGCCCATTATCAGCAACCATCAGTCCTGTGTTCCAATGGCACGTTGTGTTTGCTAATCCAAGTTTATCATTTTAAAAAGCTAATTGATCATTAGAAAACCATTTTGCAATTATGTTAGCACAGCTGAAAACTGTTGTGCTGATTAAAGAAGCAATAAAACGGGCCTTCTTGAGACTAGTTGAGTATCTGGAGCATCAGCAATTGTGGGTTCGATTACAGGCTCAAAATGGCCAGAAACAAATAACTTCCTTCTGAAACTCGTCAGTCTATTCTTGTTCTGAGAAATGAAGGCTATTCCACGTGAGAAATTGCCAAGAAACTGAAGATCTTGTACAACGCTGTGTACTACTCCCTAACCAGAATAGAACGAGTGGGAGGCCCTGGTGCACAACTGAGCAAGAGGACAAATACATTAGAGTGTTTAGTTTGAGAAACAGACGCCTCACAGGTCCTCAACTGGCAGCTTCATTAAATAGCACCCGCAAAACACCAGTCTCAACATCAACAGTGAAGAGGCGACTCCGAGATGCTGACCTTCTAGGCAGAGTTGCAAAGAAAAATCCATATCTCAGACTGGCCAATAAAAAGAAAAGATTAAGAAGGGCAGTCTGAGATATGGCTTTTTCTTTGCAACTCTGCCTAGGAGATCAGCATCCCGGAGTCGCCTCTTCACTGTGTGGTATTGTTGTTGTTACATTAATTGCCATTGCCTTGCACGCCGAAGGGCTCATACTTCTCCTTCATCCGGCAATAAACATGTCAATTTAAGTTTATTTACCCGAGTGCTGTCCTATTTCTGTTTTTTGGATTATACACACACACACACACACACACACACACACACACACACACACACACACACACACGAGGATCCAGCACCCAATTTAAGTTTATATAAGGTGGAGGCGAGCACATTGTTTATCTTTTCATATTGTATGATGGCCTAAACCGTGTACAATTGGCAGCTAAAGGATTTAGAGCAGAATGCAGAGAGAGGCCTATATACCAATGCAAGTAACTTCTACTGGCAACTAGATAGAAATAGCCTACAAAAGTCAACATATAAAAACATTGCAATATCCTGATAAAAATAAAGAACTAAAGAAAAATCACATTCATCTCTCTACTCCGACTGTCTGCAATGAACTTGAAACATTGTATCAACTAGGCCCTCAGTTTCCATGCTAGTGAGCTCCGGACAGATAATGGATAAGAAGTAACCAGATATTTTATGACATTTCCACTGGATCAGAGAATAACATTTTTCCCCTTTCACGCCGAGGCTCGGTGGTTATCGAAAGGGAGAGAGCGGGAAAGACCTGTTCTCCGATTAGCACCTGTCTTCATACTTGATGCTAAAGCGGCACACCCTCTTTTTGACATTTTGAGTAGTGAGTCACTGTTGGAAGTAGTCGACCTCTATCCCTTCCTGTGGGGCGTCATTATCTCAAGTGGTTTCCTGTCCTTAGTCTGCACAAATTGTTAAGAAAATCCTAGTATGTGTCCGTCATTTCCTTTCACTAATCCTGTGTTTATAGCTGAGTGCACAGGAGAGGAAAGGAGACAAGAGAAGAGGAGGCCACAGAGATAACAACTGTAGTAGAGAGGTGTGACTGTACCTTGTCGAAGAGGGGCTGGTAGAGGCCAGCGTACCTCCTCTCCAGCTCGTGGACTTCCTCATAGAACTTTGCCTCTATGTGGGCACATTGCACCTGTAGCCTCTTCAGGGCGTAGACTCGCCTCTTCACAGCCTTGGGGAGCAGGCTGGGGAAGAGCGGGACAGGCATTATCATGCACACACATCACAAAATGGTGTCCCTATTCAATATAAAACTCAGCCTGCGTCCCAATTCTTGATCCTTTCTCCAAAGTCTGCAATTATGCACTTATCCCCATAAATGTAAAAGCATTGGATAACTGTAATCATGGGCTAAAGAGGGAACCGTAATCAGTTCTTTCATTTTAAATCCATGTAGCAAAGTGAACAAGAGCACACTTCAGGAGAATTGGGACATAGGGTTTCCAAGATGAGTCCTAAACCTTGTTCTTCCTGTGCAGGCAGACAGTGTTGCAGGCCCAGTGCAGATTGAGTGAAAATACAACATTCCGGAATCCAGAGGCATGCGCGTCTGAAATAAGTATAGTAGCATGAATCTATGAGGGCAATTCCGTGGGAAAGTCAATCTGAGCATGGAAAATAAAGTTAGTCATTTGCAAATGAAACCACTTCATAATTATCTTTGAGGTCTAAATGTTGGATTGCAGGCTTTATTTGACCAGTTAAAATAGAAAATTGCATGAATTTAGGCCGTTACAGAGTATGAGGCCAGGCGCCGTATCAACAAAGTCTCTCAGAGAAGAAAATTGGTTGTAAGTACTGAGAATAGACATTTTCCTATTATTCTTAGGGGTAAAAATCAAAAGCTATGCATGAAGCCTCTTTAGTCATACGAGTCCTACCTAGTCAACAGATATTTAGGAGACCTCATGAGCTGTCCTAACCAGTTAAGCGTTGCCAGCAGGTGTCTTGATAATCCTTTTTTTTTTAAGGCAGCGAGTCAGCGGTTTCTGCGCCATACAGCCAATTAATTGCTTTGGAGATGTTGAAATACTTTATTTCTGAGGCAATGATCAATCCATAAATAAAACTATTTAAGAGGCCTACCTTCAAACTCAGTGCGTCTTTGCTTGACATCATGGGAAAATCAAAATAAATCAGCCAAGACCTCAGAAAAGACATTGTAGACCTCCACAAGTCTGGTTCATCCTTGGGAGCAATTTCCAAACGCCTGAATGTACCACATTCATCTGTACAAACAATAGTACGCAAGTATAAACACCATGGGACCACACAGCTGTCATACCGCTCAGGAAGGAGACGCATTCTGTCTCCTAGAGATGAACGCACTTTGGTGCGAAAAGTGCAAATCAATCCCAGAACAACAGCAAAGGACCTTGTGAAAGATGCTGCAGGAAACAGGTACAAAAGTATCTATATCCACAGTAAAACAAGTCCTATATCGACATAACCTGAAAGGCCGCTCAGCAAGGAAGAAGCCACTGCTCCAAAACCGCCATTAAAAAGCCAGACTACGGTTTGCAACTGCACATGGGGACAAAGATTGTACTCTTTGGAGAAATGTCCTCTGGTCTGATGAAACAAAAACAGAACTGTTTGGCCATAATGACCATCGTTATGTTTGGAGGAAAAAGGGGGACGCTTGCAAGCCGAAGAACACCATCCCAACCGTGAAGCACGGGGTGGCAGCATCATGCTGTGGGGGTGCTTTGCTGCAGGAGGGACTGGTGCACTTTGCTGCAGGAGGGACTGGCATCGTGAGGAAGGAAAATTATGTGGATATATTGAAGCAACATCAACAATAAATAATTCTCTCTACTATTATTCTGACATTTCACATTCTTAAAATAAAGTGGTGATCATAACTGACCTAAGACAGGGAATATTTACTAGGATTAAATGTCAGGAATTGTGAAAAACTGGGTTTAAATGTATTTGGCTAAGGTGTATGTAAACTTCCGACTTCAACTGTAAACACAAACTCACTTCCTTGACAACCTTCTTCACAACAGCTCTACTCTGCGAAGTGCAATAATTATGAATGCCCTGACTTCTGCAGATGCCGTATCCCCGTAACTGCTGTACGGCCAATGCAGACATCGGATTGATCATACAGCGCCTTTAACCCTATCTTCATGTCCACATCCAAGCTGTTGCATATCAACAGAGTTGCAGTTGATAGGGAGATTCTCAATAGGGAAAAAGTTTATCCTCTCCTCGACTGCTCCGTCCTCCTCTCCTCTGTGACCCAGAAACCGATAAGTGGTCGCCATATGTGTCACGGTTTCGGCCGAGGCTGCTCCTTCTCCTTGTTCGGGCAGGCTTCGGCGGTCGTCGTCCCCGGAGTACTAGCTGCCATCGTTCGATGTTTCATGTTTGTTTGGTTTTGTCTGTTTGTACACCTGTCCCTTGTTAGTGTTTGATTTTGTTTCCTATTTAGTTATCGTGTGTTGGGTCAGGTGTTATGTGTGATTGTTCTTTGTCAAGCTGTTGCTCTCTGTATTTACTCTCGTGTTTTGTTGTTTTTCGAGAGTCCGCACTGTGTGCGCTATCGTCGTTTTACGCACTGTGTTTATTGTGCGTAATTTGTATTTTGCCTCCCGGTTGGGTTGGCTGTTCGCCTGTTTGGTGCTGCTTTCGTTTACTAAAGTCTGTTCACGAACGCCCGTGTTTCCTGCGCTTGATTTCCACACCGCATCTACACTCAGCTACTGACAATATGTATCAAATCAACGTTTATTCGTCATATGCACAGGATACAGCAGGTGTAAACGGTACAATTAAATGCTTTTGCATGAGAGTGTGATTTTGTTAATAGGTGAACGAAGCAATTTGCTCCTCTCCTCGATTGCCTTCTACACGGCGAAGGATACTCAGGTGTAACCTAACTCAGGTGTTACCTACCGCGGAAGTGTTTTGAAATCCGCCGCACCCCCTTTGAATCCCTCCACATTGTTATGACATTTGGGAGGCGCATGGCGATGCGGTACGGGAGCTCGATTTGGCCTCCACAAGCTCCGTACAGAGCCTCTGGAGAATATACCCGGAGCAAGCATAAATTGGCTTTCAGGGTTAGTGTTAAGGTTGAGGCTAAGGTTAGGGCTAGGGTTAGAGTTAGTGTTGAGCTGTGATATGGCCATTAATCTAAGGTTGGAGTTAGGATTAGTGGATAGTTATTTGAATATTTTGTTGACAATTGAACATCTATAAAGCATCTATTGGGGACTATTCAAATAACATGTTATCCAAATCAGTGTTTATTTCCATCCCAGTTTGAAGTAACAGCATGCATGTGGACAGATTCAAACTCCTACTGTCACTCTTTAGTTAAAGTCTAAATAAGCTGTCCCTAGATAGATATCCCTTCAGATGGTTACCAAGCAACACAGACAGATGATGTTCTGTTCTGACAGAAGTAGAGAAAATGGAGGGCAGATCTTAACCTGCTGTCCTCCTCTTCTCCTACCACTACTCCTACTCAGCTATTCTCTTTAAAGACGCTAAATGAGACCGGAAGACCATTGGTTTTTTTATTGCAGTGCGACAACCTGAAGCTGGGTATAAACACATTCATCTATTACATCCCCGACGTCTATGCAGGACCACAAGTCTCAGCCAATATAATCCTACAAAATAAAGTGAGTGCTTGTAGTGAAAAATTAAGTTAGCTTTCTCTTGGGGCGAGGTTGCTGGTGCATGTTGTGTTCTAACCCTAACCAATTGAGGGTTTTTAGGTTATTTTATGCTCTTTGCACTGTTTTAATTTCGATTCGTTGTTATGTTTTATTGTTGTGTTGTGTTTTGTCTAATGTATGTGTAACTACTGTATATGTATGCTGCTTTTTTGGCCAGGGTTTACTTGAAAAAGAGACTTACATCTCAATGTGACTTCTCTGGTTAAATAAAGGTTACAAAAAAAGTGTTTAAAATGGAATATTACTTACCATAATCTTAATTTAAGACACTTATATTCAACCCTCACATAAAGTAAATATTTTTTAAATATATCTTTGATATATTATATACTTTGTCTGGTTTCTCTTGAGAGTTTTGGGTTTTAAACAAGGGAAACAGGAACTAGTCAGATACAAATGGATCCATCTAAGTCTGAGTCTGTCTTTCAGGAACCTTTAGATGAGTTCAAGTCAGAAAAAGAAGTATCCATGGTAAGCACATTGTGTGTGTGTGTGTGTGTGTGTTTATCTGTGTGTGCACGTGCGCACATGCATGCGTGTTTGTGTGTGTGTGTGTATACAACATTTTGATCACCTTAAACTGTAAATGTTTGTGGTTAAAGCGAGTGAAAGACCAAAAGATATTGTGCTGTAGCATATAATTGATGTCTGCTTGGCCACACAGAAACATTCAGATGAGGTGCAAGTGCATCATGAGGCCCCGTGACTTACTGTAGTCAGTCTGAGGTTTGTGTTGACTGGTGTGGGTCCTTTGGTTTCTGTTGGAAAACTTTACAAAATCCCTCCTCCTTCCCTCCCTTCCTTAAAGGAATAATCCACTCAAAAACTATCTTTTGCTATTTTTCTGTCATTAGTCCACTGTTGACATGGTCCCAAAAATGTTTGCATGTCAGCAGTCAAGCTTTCAAGCTATAGCACTTTTAAGAAGCAAAGTGTAGCATGCCACATCATCATGATGATACTTTTTGCATCATGTAATGCATTTTGCATGATGTGGCATGCTATACTTTGCTTTTTGAAAGTCATTTATCTTGAAAACTGACATGCTAAACATTTTGGGACTGTATCAACAGCTCACTAGGCACAAACTGGTTGAATCAATGTTGTTTCAACATCATTTGTCAACGTATTATGACGTGGAATCTACGTGGAAAATACATTGGATTTGGAAAAAGTTATTAACTGTTGTTGCGTCGTGCCTAAGAACAGCCCTTAGCCGTGATATATTGGCCATATACCACACCCCCTTGGGCCTTATTGCTTAAATATAGCATTCGTAAAGTCATCAACAGCTATTGATTCAATTCAAACCAGAATTCAACTACAAATAGACAATACAATAGGCCTAGGGTTTCAAGTTCTGGTTTAATAAAATATAGTGGATAGTTCCATCTTTGCCACAATTCCAGTTCGTCTACAAATTAATAATTGATATGTTGGATTCACGTCTCCATCTCAACCAAAAACAAAAGTTAAAGAATGGGATTAAGCCAGTGGCTCAGATGGAACTATCCAAGCAGTATATATATATCTCCTTTAAATGTTATTTGGTTGTGTTGTCAACCAAACACAATTCAATATTACTTTTGTAATACAGTTAATAGGCTAAAGTTAGAGCTATCTTACAACCTTAAAATGAGTAACACATCCACATCCATCATCAACCATCTCCCTGACCACCTTCCTCTGATCAAGCCATGAACTGTCCCTCTCCATCTTTGAAGGATGCATGCACTCAAAGACTTGGCCTCTATTGGTTGACCTAACTATAGTTAGGCTACTCATGATTATGTATTGCTTGTTTGTTTTTTGCGTTTGAAGTGCTTTAAGATTGTTATGAAAAGCACTATAGAAATGTAATGTATTATTATTATTAAGACCACATTTTGAGGTTACTGTAACTATACATTTCTTCTTATGTAATTATATAAAGCGTGCATGTTCAAGATAGCATGCATAGGTTGTCATAGGTCTGTGGAGATCTTCACAATTGGTGTAATAATGTCACGGTTTCGGCCGAGGCTGCTCCTCCCCCTGGTTCGGGCAGGCTTCGGCGGTCGTCGTCCCCGGAGTACTAGCTGCCACCGATCGATGTTTCATGTTCGTTTGGTTTTGTCTTTATGTTGTACACCTGTGTCTTGTTAGTCCTCGTTAGTGTCCTATTTAGTTCTCGTTGGTTGTGTTTGTCTTTGTGTGTGATTGCTCTTCTGTTTTCGTGTTGGAGCTACGTACTTCCCTCCAGTGTTTTTGGAGAGGGTTTTCGCACATGTTAGTGCGCCGTTTGTTTGACGCCTGTGTGCGCCGTGATTTCGCCTTCGGGCTTATTGTGCTTATTTTCTACGTGATTATTGCACTAAAGTCTTTTGGACTGAGCTTCTGCGTCCTGCGCTTGATTCATGCACCACACCCACCTTCAGCACCCCTTGACAGAATCACACTCCTGAATGGAATCAGCAGGATCTGCAGTTACGCCTGAGTCGCTCGAGGAGCATGTCCGCGGCCAAGATGACCAGATACGACAACTGGGGACCGCTCTACAGGACATCATCAACACCTTGCACCGATGGGAGGCCAGCGGGGTACCCACGCCTCCACCTACCCTGCCAACCCCATCGGCCGGTCCACCAGTCCCAGGTCCGGAACCCAGGGGGATTCGGCTCTCGCTCCCGAGGGCGTATGACGGAACAGCTGCCGGGTGTCAGGGGTTCCTCCTGCAGGTGGAGCTCTACCTGGCCACTGTACACCCGGTGCCCTCGGGACACGAGAGCGTTTCCGCCCTCATCTCCTGTCTCACGGGCAAGGCGTTGGAGTGGGCTAACGCCGAGTGGAGGAAGATGGACGCCAACACCATCTCCTACGCCGAGTTCTCCCATCGCTTCAAGGCCGTGTTCGACCATCCACCTGAGGGCAAAGCGGCGGGGGAGCGTCTAGTCCACTTGAGACAGGGGAGGAGGAGCGCACAGGCGTTTGCTCTAGAGTTCCGGACTCTAGCGGCGGACGCAGGGTGGAATGAACGGGCCCTCATCGACCATTTTCGATGTAGCCTACGGGAGGAAGTTCAACGTGAGTTGGCCTGCAGGGATACCCATCTCACCTTCGACCAGTTGGTCGATATGTCCATCCGTCTGGACACCCTGCTGGCCACCCGTGGACATCCCGAGGGGGGTCCGTCCATTCCGCCCTCCGGCACCTCCGAGCCGAGCCCTATGGAGCTCGGGGGTGCCGGCGCTAGAGAAAGGAGGAGGAGGAGCCCGAGGGGGCCTGTCTCCTGCACCAAGTGCGGTCGTGGAGGGCACACTGCGGCCAGGTGCTGGGGAGGGTTCTCCGGGGGAGAAGACAACAGGCCACGCACTGGGGGGGCCTCCCAGGTGAGTAGACGTCCCACTTACCCAGAGCTTTCTGTTGCGCACTTTTGTATACCTGTTTGTTTTCCACAGGTTGCACCTCATTCCCAGCATAAGGCGCTAGTAGATTCAGGCGCAGCTGGGAATTTTGTTGATCGGAAGTTTTGTGTAGATTTAGGGATCCCTCTCCTACCTGTTGACAAACCTTTTCCCGTTCATGCCTTAGATAGCCGCCCGTTGGGGTCGGGGTTGATTAGGGAGATCACAGCGCCACTTAGGATGTGTGCGCAGGGGGGTCATGAAGAGACTATACAGCTGTATCTGATCGACTCTCCTGCGTACCCAGTGGTGCTGGGAATTCCCTGGTTAAGCACCCATAACCCTGCTATTTCGTGGCAACAGAGGGCTCTCGATGGGTGGTCTGCTCAGTGCGAGGGGCGATGTCTGGGTGTTTCCGTGGGGGCGACTTCGGTGGAAAGTCCAAACCAAGTGCCCGCACTGCACATTCCGCCTGAATATGGGGATTTAGCTCTCGTGTTTAGCAAGACTAGGGCGACGCAGTTGCCTCCTCATAGACAGGGGGATTGTGCGATTGATCTCCAGGCAGGAGCAGCGCTCCCACGGAGCCATGTGTATCCTTTGTCTCAAGAGGAGAGAAAAGCTATGGAGACTTACATAGCCAAATCTTTGAGACAGGGATACATTCGGCCCTCCACTTCTCCCGCCTCCTCAAGCTTCTTTTTTGTGAAAAAGAAAGATGGAGGGTTGCGCCCGTGCATTGATTACCGTGGTCTCAATCAGATTACTGTGAAATACAGTTATCCACTCCCTCTGATTGCGACCATGACGGAGTCATTGCATGGAGCGCGGTTTTTCACAAAACTGGATCTCAGGAGCGCGTATAACTTGGTGCGCATTAGGGAGGGCGACGAATGGAAGACAGCGTTTAGTACCACGTCAGGTCATTTCGAGTATCTTGTCATGCCATATGGGTTGATGAATGCTCCATCAGTCTTCCAATCCTTCGTAGATGACATTTTCCGGGATATGCAGGGACAAGGGGTGGTCGTGTACATTGATGATATTCTGGTGTACTCGTCTACCCGAGCCGAGCATGTAACCCTGGTGCGTCGTGTATTGAGGAGGCTGTTGGAGCACGACCTATATGTCAAGGCAGAGAAATGTCTGTTTTTCCAGGAGTCGGTCTCCTTTTTGGGTTATCGGTTGTCCGCGTCAGGGGTGAGAATGGAGGTGGATCGTGTGTCCGCTGTGCGTAATTGGCAAACCCCAACCACTGTAAAAGAGGTGCAGCAGTTCTTGGGCTTTGCGAATTACTACCGGAGGTTTATCCGGGGTTTTGGACAGGTGGCAGCTCCCATCACGTCCCTTCTGAAAGGGGGTCCGGTGCGCCTGCAGTGGTCAGCTGATGCGGACAGGGCCTTTGGGAGACTGAAGGACCAGTTTACGTCGGCTCCGGTGCTGGCGCATCCGGATCCCGCATTACCCTTTCAGGTTGAGGTGGACGCGTCTGAGGCAGGTATAGGGGCCGTTCTCTCTCAACGGTCCGGCTCGCCACCTAAACTCCGCCCCTGTGCTTTTTACTCAAAAAAGCTCAGCCCGGCGGAGCGTAACTATGACGTTGGGGACAGGGAGCTGTTAGCTGTAGTTCAAGCCCTTAAGGTGTGGAGGCATTGGCTTGAGGGGGCTCAACACCCTTTCCTCATTTTGACTGACCATCGGAACCTGGAGTACATCCGGGCAGCGAGGAGACTGAACCCTTGCCAGGCTCGATGGAGTATGTTTCTCACCAGGTTCGTATTTAAAATCACGTACATCCCTGGGTCCCAGAATGGTAAGGCAGATGCACTGTCCCGGCGGTATGACACGGAGGAGAGGTCCGTTGAGCCTACTCCCATACTACCGGAGTCTTGCCTTGTGGCACCGGTGGTGTGGGAGGTCGATGCCGAAATCGAGCGAGCGTTGCGTACCGACCCCAGCCCTCCACAGTGTCCTGAGGGTCGGAAGTACGTTCCGCTCGAGATTCGGGATCGACTCATTTACTGGGCTCACACGTCACCCTCCTCTGGACATCCGGGTATTGGCCGGACAGTGCATTGCCTTAGCACTAAATACTGGTGGCCTACTTTGGCTAGGGATGTGAGGGTTTATGTCTCCTCCTGCTCGGTGTGCGCCCAGTGTAAGGCGCCCCGACATCTGCCCAGGGGTAAGTTACAACCCCTGCCCGTTCCACAACGACCATGGTCCCACCTCTCGGTGGATTTTGTGACAGACCTTCCCCTCTCTCAGGGGAATACCACCATCCTGGTCGTTGTGGACCGGTTCTCAAAGGCCTGTCGTCTTCTCCCTATGTCGGGTCTTCCTACTGCCCTACAGACCGCTGAGGCCCTATTTACCCACGTCTTCCGGCATTACGGGGTACCCGAGGATATAGTGTCTGATCGAGGCCCCCAGTTTACCTCCCGTGTTTGGAGAGCGTTCATGGAGCGTTTGGGGGTCTCGGTTAGCCTTACCTCAGGGTACCACCCGGAGAGTAACGGGCAGGTCGAACGTGTCAACCAGGATGTGGGTAGGTTTCTGAGGTCGTATTGCCAGGACCGGCCTGAGGAGTGGGCACGGTACATTCCCTGGGCCGAGATGGCCCAGAACTCTCTCTGCCACTCCTCTACCAACCTAACCCCCTTCCAATGTGTGTTAGGTTACCAGCCGGTTCTGTCACCGTGGCAGCAGAGCCAGATCGAGGCCCCTGCGGTGGATGATTGGATGAGGCGCTCGGAAGAGACGTGGAACGCTGCCCACGTCCACCTGCAGCGGGCCGTCCTTCGTCACAAGGCGAGCGCCGATCTCCACCGCAGTGAGGGGCCGGTGTACGCACCCGGAGATCGAGTCTGGCTCTCTACCAGAAACCTACCCCTCTGCCTGCCCTGCCGGAAGCTGGGTCGGCGGTTTGTGGGGCCCTTTAAAGTCCTGAGAAGATTGAACGAGGTGTGTTATAGGTTACATCTACCTGTTGAGTATAAGAATATTAACCCCTCGTTCCATGTGTCTCTTCTCAGGCCGGTGGTAGCTGGTCCACTCCAGGACAATGAGATAGGAGAGACTCCTCCGCCCCCACTGGACATCGAGGGGGCTCCGGCGTACACCGTTCGGTCCATCTTGGACTCCAGACGCCGGATGGGGGGTCTCCAGTATCTCGTGGAGTGGGAGGGGTACGGCCCGGAGGAGCGGTGCTGGGTGCCGCGGAGGGACATCCTAGACCCATCTCTCCTGTCGGAGTTCCACCGGGACCATCCCGCGCGCCCTGCTCCGCGTCCTCCTGGTCATCCCCGAGGCCGGGGTCGGCGCACGGCTGGAGCCGCGCGTCAAGGGGGGGGTACTGTCACGGTTTCGGCCGAGGCTGCTCCTCCCCCTGGTTCGGGCAGGCTTCGGCGGTCGTTGTCCCCGGAGTACTAGCTGCCACCGATCGATGTTTCATGTTCGTTTGGTTTTGTCTGTATGTTGTACACCTGTGTCTTGTTAGTCCTCGTTAGTGTCCTATTTAGTTCTCGTTGGTTGTGTTTGTCTTTGTGTGTGATTGCTCTTCTGTTTTCGTGTTGGAGCTACGTACTTCCCTCCAGTGTTTTTGGAGAGGGTTTTCGCACATGTTAGTGCGCCGTTTGTTTGACGCCTGTGTGCGCCGTGATTTCGCCTTCGGGCTTATTGTGCTTATTTTCTACGTGATTATTGCACTAAAGTCTTTTGGACTGAGCTTCTGCGTCCTGCGCTTGATTCATGCACCACACCCACCTTCAGCACCCCTTGACAAATAATCTGTACAGAATCATGAACGGCATTGATCACTTGCACCATGTAATCTCAACTGCAAACCAGGTCATTTGGTTGTGCTATTAGATGAAGCACAGTGATAACACATTAATCTGTTGTATAAATAATAAAAATATCTGAACTTTGCTGTGGTTTTAAATGGTTGAAAGCGCAGTGATAGACATTTGGGTGACAACTTAACCAAAAATCAGACATTGTTTTTCCATTGGAATTTGATTGTGCTTTTAGATGGTTGAAAGCATAGTGATAACACATTGGAAATGTAACTAACTTGTGACTGTTTTTTTGAGTAGGTGAATATACAGTTGAAGTCAGAAGTTCACATACACCTTAGCCAAATACATTTAAACTCAGTTTTTCACAATTCCTGACATTTAATCCTAGTAAAAATTCACTGTCTTAGGTCAGTTAGGATCACCACTTTATTTTAAGAATTTGAAATGTCAGAATAATAGTAGAGAGAATTATTTATTTCAGCTTTTATTTCTTTCATCACATTCCCAGTGGGTCAGAAGTTTACATACACTCAATTAGTATTTGGTAAAATTGCCTTTAAATTGTTTAACTTGGGTCAAACGTTTCGGGTAGCCTTCCACAAGCTTCCCACAATAAGTTGGGTGAATTTTGGCCTATTCCTCCTGACAGAGCTGGTGTAACTGAGTCAGGTTTGTAGGCCTCCTTGCTCGCACACACTTTTTCAGTTCTGCCCACAAATGTTCTATAGGATTGAGGTCAGGGCTTTGTGATGGCCACTCCAACATCTTGACTTTGTTTTCCTTAAGCCATTTTGGCACAATTTTGGAAGTGTGCTTGGGGTCATTGTCCATTTGGAAGACCCATTTGCGACCAAGCTTTAACTTCCTGACTGATGTCTTGAGATGTTGCTTCAATATATCCACTTAATTCTCCTTCCTCATGATGCCATCTATTTTGTGAAGTGCACCAGTCCCTCCTGCAGCAAAGCACCCCCACAGCATGATGCTGCCACCCCCATGCTTCACTGTTGGGATGGTGTTCTTCGGTCACCAAGCAGTACCAACTCTGAGGATAGATTGTGGTCAATCAATTCACATATGGTGTCCAGGGCACAACTGGGGTCTGAGGGGGGTCTGTAGCAAGCGGCAACAGTGAGAGACCTATTTCTGGAAAGGTGGATTTTTAGAAGTAGAAGCTCAAACTGTTTGGGCACAGACCTGGATAGTATGATAGAGCTCTGCAGGCTATCTTTACAGTAGATTGCAACTCCGCCCCCTTTGGCAGTTCTATCTAGACGGAAAATGTTGTAGTTCGGAATGGACATTTCTGAATTTTTGGTGGCCTTCCTAAGCCAAGATTTAGACACTGCTAGAACATCAGGGTTGGCAGAGTGTGCTATCGCAGTCAACAACTCAAACTTGGGGAGGAGACTTCTGATGTTAACATGCAAGAAACTAAGGCTTTTACGGTTACAGAAGTCAACAAATGATAGCGCCTGGGGGGTAGGAGTGATACTGGGGGCTACAGGGCCTGGGTTAACCTCTACATCACCAGTGGAACAGAGGAGGAATAGAATAAGGATATGGCTAAAGGCTTTAAGAACTGGTCTTCTAGTGCGTTGGGTACAGAGAAGAGGGGCAGATTTCCAGGCATTGTAGAATTGATTCAGGGCATTATGTACAGACAAGGATATGGAAGGATATGAGTACAGTGGAGGTACATCTAAGCATTGGGTAACTATGAAAGAGATAGCATCACTGGATGTACCGATTGAGCCGGTCTCCGCGTGTATGGGGGGTGGGACAAAGGAGCTCTCTGAGGTTGGTTGAGCTGAACTTGGGGCTCTACAGTGAAATGGTATAATAAGAACTAACCCAAACAGCAATAGGCTAGGCATATTGACATGGGAGAGAGGCATAATGCAATCACAGGTGTTATTCGAGAGGGCTAAGACAACAACTGGTAATGGCGATGAAAGTTTGGGCTGAGGCTAAACAGATAAACAGGGTCCAGTGAACAGCACTAAGTAAGTCCGGGAGCAGATCGTAGGCTGCTAAAGCACAGGCGAGCAGGAGGCACGGCTGTTGATTGAGCGTGCTAGCGGGCCGGGGCTAGCAGATGGATCTTTGTGGTCGTCGCAACGGGAAGCCTGTTGAAACCACATCAGACGATTACGTTGGCAGACCAGTCGTGATGGATCGGTGGGGCTCCGTGTCAACATTAGGAGGTCCCGTCCAGTTGACAGAGAGGTAGATAGCCGGGAGATGGGCCTGGCTCGAGGCTAGCTCAAGGCTAACTGGGGCTAGCTTCGGACAGTGGTGATTAGCCAACAACAACAACAACAGCCACTCGGTTGCAGCTAGCTAGTTGCGATGATCCGGTGTTAAGGTCCAGTGAATCCGGCAGAAAATCTGATATGCTCTGGCTCGATAGCGCGATGTGCAGACTGGCCGATAATTGTCCAGGCTAGAGCTGGCTGGTAGGTAGTGCAGGCCACGGACAATGGTGAAGACCGCTAACGGTGGCTAATAGCAAGTAGCTAGTTAGCTAGTTAGCTGGCTAGCTGGCTAGTTTCAGCCAGAGGTTCTGGATAAAAATAAATAATAGAATCCGTTCCACATTGGGTGAGGCGGGTTGCAGGAAAGTATATTTAGTTAACGGATGGAAAGTGAGATTGAGGTTGTCCTGTTGAAAAACAAATGACAGTCCCACTAAGCCCAAACCAGATGGGATGGCGTATCACTGCTGAATGCTGTAGTAGCCATGCTGGTTAAGTGTGCCTTGAATTCTAAATAAATCACAGACAATGTCAGCAGCAAAGCACCCCCACACCATAACACCACCTCCTCCATGCTTTACGGTGGGAAATACACATGCGGAGATCATCCGTTCACCCACACCGCGTCTCACAAAGACACGGCGGTTGGAACCAAAAATCACAGTCTCCTCTGAACAGTTGATGTTGAGATGTGTCTGTTCCTTGAACTCTGTGAAGCATTTATTTGGGCTGCAATTTCTGAGGCTGGTAACTCTAATGAACCTATCCTCTGCAGCAGAGGTAACTCTGGGTCTTCCATTCCTGTGGCGGTCCTCATGAGAGCCAGTTTCATCATAGCGCTTGATGGTTTTTGCGACTGCACTTGAAGAAACTTTCAAAGTTCTTGAAATGTTCCGTATTGACTGACCTTCATGTCTTAAAGTAATGATGGACTGTTGTTTCTCTTTGTTTATTTGAGCTGTTCTTGCCAAAATATGGACTTGTTTTTTTACCAAATAGGACTATCTTCTGTATACGGCGGGTATCACAACACAACTGATTGGCTCAAACGCATTAAGAAGGAAAGAAATTCGACAAATTAACTTTTAAGAAGGCACACCTGTTAATTGAAATGCATTCCAGGTGACTACCTCATGAAGTTGGTTGAGAGAATGCCAAGAGTGTGCAAAGCTGTCATCAAGACAAGGGGTGGCTATTTGAAGAATCTCAAATATAAAATATATTTTGATTTGTTTAACACTTTTTTTATACTTTTTTGGTTACTACATGATTCCATATGTTTTATTTCATAGTTTTGATGTCTTCACTATTATTCTACAATGTAAAAATAAAGAAAAACCCTTGAATGAATAGGTGTGTCCAAACTTTTGACTGGTAGTGTATATTTTTAAGGATATGTAAAGACAAGATTAAACCAAGAATAGTCTGATGGGTGACAATATTAGCCTATCACTTGTGAATTATATATTATCACTTGTGAATGATGCCCAGCGTAAGGCAAGAAACAATGCCTTTTTTTTGCGACTTTTTCTAATCATAGTCGCGCACCTCATGTAGCCTAGCCCATAGGCCTATATGTTTTGATAAGGTTTGTATCACAACTAAAGTGGCCAAATAACTTCTTAAAATTAAGCACATTCTTCCGCTTGACAAGGGGTGTAGAGCCTAACTGGCATACATAAGTAGTACGTGAGTTTCAAGTTTGGGGAAGATAATTTTCAACATAAAAATGCACCTTTATAATAAAAGCATTACATGCATAATCACGTTTGCGGTCACTTTTGATAATGGTGTTTTCCCGCTAATGGAACATTTACGCTTATAGCCTACTGCCATGTGCGCATTGCTGTGCTTATAATGTGAAGAAATAGCCTAATAGTTTATCACATTTTAAGGTAAACGTTCTGATCTGTTGTGTCAGCCTCATTGCGTAAAAGTTTTTTTTTATGCTAGTGGTTATATTAATTTGGGACCTATCGCCTCCCACAACTGTCCCAGACTATGTTTGGAATATTAATTTCTCGCACAGAATAGAATAGGTCAACCTTTGTACTATGGGGGATAGTAGATTGACAGAGGCTAGTGCTTTTGCTGTTCGTACTCATCTTGTCGGCTGACGAAAAGTAAATGTGGACAGTTCTTCCAATATCTTCAATATGCATCTCGGAATTGGATAAGGACGTGTGCAGTTGCGTCCCCAAAGTGTCTGTCTTCACGTGTAGCCTGTGAGAAAGACATGATCATGTGATGGAGAGCCATGTGAGTGAGAGGTATCACGGCTCAGGAGAAGACCCAGATGCAGACAGTTTGAAGTAACAAAAGTTTATTACAAAAACAGGGGGCAGGCAAATGACAGGTCTAGGGCAGGCAGAGGTCAGTAATCCAGGGCAGTGTCACAAGGTACATAATGGCAGGCAGGCTCAGGATCAGGGCAGGCAGAATGGTCAAAACCGGGAAAACTAGAAAACAGGGACTAGAGAAAAAACAGGAGTACGGGAAAAACGCTGGTAGGCTTGATGAGACAAGACGAACTGGCAACAGACAAACCGAGAACACAGGTATAAATGCACTGGGGATAATGGGGAAGATGGGCGACACCTGGAGGGGGGTGGAGACAAGCACAAAGACAGGTGAAACAGATCAGGGTGTGACAAGAGGTCCTTCGGCACATGCAGCACTCAGGGAGAAGGGAACAATGGCCACTGGCTGCAAAAGGCATGGATGTTTTTAGGGCGCATTACGGTCACACAGAGGTCACGCCCTGGCTCTGGGACTCTGTTATGTTGAGCCAGGGTGGGTTGTTTCTATGTGTTTTGTGTGCTAGGTTGTTTATCTAGTTCATTTGTTTCTATGTTGGCCGGTGTGGTTCTCAATCAGAGGCAACGTGAAATCAGCTGTTGCTTGTTGTCTCTGATTGGGAACCATACTTAGGTAGCCTGTTTTGCCACAGTGGTTGTGGGATCTTGTTCCGTGTTTGGTTAGTGTCTTTTGCCAAGGACGTCACGTATCGTTTTGTTCGTGTGATCATAAAAAATTAAAGTATGTTCGCATTCCACGCTGCGCCTTGGTCCTCTCTGTTCGACGATCGTGACAGTATGTGTCAAGGGCTGATGTAAGTGTGGTGAGGAAGTCAGGCGCAGGACACCGAAGCTTAGTCCAACAAAGTTTACTAGTTAACCACTAGGCAAAAATACAATGAACGGCCTCAAAAACACACAGAGGCGAGCGATTACGCAAACTGTGCGTAAACTCCAAAACAACAAACAGAGCAAACACGCAGCACTAACTGACATGCAAAAAACAACACACAACCTAACCAATACAAAACAGGCAACTTATAGAACACATAATCAGACACAAACGGACACAGGTGCAATAGACAGACAAAAGCAATCAAACATAGAAACATTCAACGGTGGCAGCTAGTACTCCGGGGACGACGAACGCCGAAGCCTGCCCGAACAAGGAGGAGGAGCAGCCTCGGCAGAATCCGTGACAGTACCCCCCCCCTTGACGCGCGGCTCCAGCCGTGCGCCGACCACGGCCTCGGGGACGGCCAGGAGGACGCGGACCCGGGCGCGTGGGATGCCCACGGTGGAACTCAGTCAGGAGGGATGGATCTAGGATGTCCCTCCTAGGCACCCAGCACCGTTCCTCCGGACTGTACCCCTCCCACTCCACGAGATACTGGAGACCACTCATCCGGCGCCTCGAGTCCAAGATAGTCCGGACCCTGTACGCCGGGGCCCCCTCGATGTCCAAAGGGGGCGGAGGGGTCTCTCCTATCTCATCTTCTTGGAGTGGGCCAGCTACCACCGGCCTGAGAAGAGACACATGGAACGAGGGGTTAATATTCTTGTAATCAATAGGCAGTTGTAACCTGTAACACACCTCGTTCAATCTTCTCAGGACTTTAAAGGGCCCCACAAACCGCCGACCCAGCTTCCGGCAGGGCAGGCGGAGGGGCAGGTTTCGAGTCGAGAGCCAGACTCGATCTCCCGGTGCGTATACCGGTCCCTCACTGCGGTGGCGATCGGCGCTCGCCTTTTGTCGACTGATGGCCCGCTGCAGATGGACATGTGCAGCGTCCCACGTCTCCTCCGAGCGCCGAATCCACTCATCCACCGCAGGGGCCTCGATCTGGCTCTCGTGCCATGGTGCCAGGACCGGCTGATACACTAAAATACACTGGAAAGGTGTTAAATTGGTGGAGGAGTGGTGGAGAGAGTTCTGGGCCATCTCTGCCCAGGGGATATACCTAGACCACTCCTCCGGCCGGCCCTGGCAATAGGACCTCAGAAACTTACCCACATCCTGGTTGACTCGTTCAACCTGCCCATTGCTCTCTGGGTGGTACCCCGAGGTAAGGCTCACCGAGACCCCCAAGCGTTCCATGAATGCCCCCCAGACTCTGGAGGTGAACTGGGGACCTCGGTCAGACACAATATCCTCGGGGACCCCATAGTGCCGGAACACGTGGGTAAATAGGGCCTCAGCGGTCTGTAGGGCAATAGGGAGACCCGGCATTGGGAGGAGACGACAGGCCTTGGAAAACCGATCCACAACGACCAAAATGGTGGTATTCCCCTGGGAGGGGGGAAGGTCGGTCACAAAATCCACCGAGAGGTGGGACCATGGTCGTTGTGGAACGGGCAGGGGATGTAACTTTCCCCTGGGCAAATGTCTAGGCGCCTTACACTGGGCGCACACCGAGCAGGAGGAGACATAAACCCTCACATCCCTAGCTAACGTTGGCCACCAGTATTTCACGCTAAGGCAGTGCACTGTCCGGCCAATACCTGGATGTCCAGAGGAGGGTGATGTATGAGCCCAATAAATAAGGCGGTCACGAACATCGAGCGGAACGTACGTCCGCCCCACAGGACACTCGGGGGGAGTAGGGTCGGTACGCAGTGCCCGCTCGATCTCCGCATCGACCTCCCACACAACCGGAGGCACCAGACAAGACTCCGGCAGTATGGGAGTAGGCTCGATGGACCTCTCCTCTGTGTCATACCGCCGGGACAGGGCGTCTGCCTTACCGTTCTGGGACCCTGGGATGTATGTGATCTTAAAAACAAACCGGGTCAGGAACATGTTCCACCTAGCCTGACGAGGGTTCAATCTCCTAGCTGCCCGGATGTACTCCAGGTTACGGTGGTCAGTCAGAATGAGGAAAGGGTGTTGAGCCCCCTCAAGCCAATGCCTCCACACCTTTAGGGCCTGGACTACAGCCAACAGCTCCCTGTCCCCTACGTCATAATTACGCTCCGCCGAGCTGAGCTTCTTAGAGTAGAACGCACAGGGGCGGAGCTTGGGTGGCGTGCCGGACCGTTGCGACAGGATTGCCCCAATACCGGCCTCGGACGCGTCTACCTCAACTTGAAATGGTAAAGCGGGGTCCGGATGCGCCAGCACCGGAGCCGAAGTGAACAGGTTCTTCAGTCTAACAAATGCCCTGTCTGCTTCAGCTGACCACTGCAAACGCACCGGACCCCCCTTTAGCAGGGACGTAATGGGAGCTGCCACCTGTCCAAAGCCCCGGATAAACCTCCGGTAGTAATTAGCAAAACCCAAAAACTGCTGCACCTCTTTTACAGTGGTTGGAGTTTGCCAATTACGCACGGCCGACACACGGTCAACCTCTATCTTCACACCAGACGCGGACAATCGATAACCCAAAAAGGAGATGGACTCCTGTAAAAACAGGCATTTCTCTGCCTTAACATACAAGTCATGCTCCAACAGCCTCCTCAATACTCGGCGCACCAGGGCTACATGATCGGCTCGGGTAGAAGAGTACACTAGGATGTCGTCAATGTATACTACCACACCCTGCCCATGCATGTCCCGGAAAATCTCGTCAACAAAGGATTGGAAGACTGAAGGAGCATTCATTAACCCGTATGGCATGACGAGATACTCGTAATGACCCGAGGTGGTGCTAAATGCTGTTTTCCATTCATCCCCCTCCCTAATGCGCACCAGATTGTACGCGCTCCTGAGATCCAACTTTGTGAAGAACCGCGCTCCGCGTAATGACTCCGTCATAGTCGCAATCAGAGGAAGAGGGTAACTGTACTTAACCGTGATCTGATTGAGACTACGGTAATCAATACACGGGCGCAAACCCCCGTCCTTCTTCTTCACAAAGAAGAAACTCGAGGAAACCGGGGAAGTGGAGGACCGGATGTATCCCTGTGCCAAGGACTCGGCTATGTAAGTCTCCATAGCCGCTGTCTCTTCTTGAGACAGGGGATACACACGGCTCCGCGGAAGTGCCGCTCCTGTTTGGAGATCTATCGCACAATCCCCCTGTCTATGAGGTGGTAGCCGTGTTGCCCTAGTTTTGCTGAACACGAGTGCTAAATCCTCATATTCAGGGGGAATGCGCATTGCGGGCACTTGGTTCGGACTCTCCACCGAGGTCGCCCCTAAGGAAACACCTAGACATTTCCCTACACACTGGGCAGACCACTCCATAAGAGCCCTCTGTTGCCACGCAATGGTAGGATCATGGGCGCTTAACATTTACATTTACGTCATTTAGCAGACGCTCTTATCCAGAGCGACTTACAAATTGGTGCATTCACCCTATAGCCAGTGGGATAACCACTTTACAATATAGGAAAGGAACTTATCAAGGCGTCAAGCTCATTGATGAACTCTCCAAGGGAACCTGGAGGGCGATAGATGACAAGGATATTAAGCTTAAATGGGCTAGTGACTGTGACAGCATGGAATTCAAATGAGGAGATAGACAGATGGGTTAGGGGAAAAATTGAGAATGTCTACTTGGGAGAGATGAGGATTCCAGTGCCACCACCCCTCTGACCAGATGCTCTCGGGGTATGCGAGAACACATGGTCAGACGAGGAGAGAGCAGTAGGAGTAGCAGTGTTTTCAGTGGTAATCCATGTTTCCGTCAGCGCCAGGAAGTCGAGGGACTGGAGGTTAGCATAGGCTGGGATGAAGTCAGCTTTGTTGGCAGCAGAACGGCAGTTCCAGAGGCTGCCTGAGACCTGGAACTCCAGGTGTGGGGTGCGTGCAGGGACCACCAGGTTAGAGAGGCAGCAGCCACGCGGTGTGAGGCGTTTGTGTAGCCTGTGCGGAGAGGAGAGAACAGGGATAGGCAGAGGCATAGTTGACAGGCTGTAGCAAATGGCTACAATAATGCAGAGGAGATCGGAATGAAATGAACTAAACATCTGGGAAAGGAGAGAGTAGGGCCTCCCTCACCAAAACTTCCACCTCAGAAACTATAATTGTTTCACTGAACCACCCGAATAAAAACTCTCCCAACTTCCACTTTAGAAATTAGAATTGTTGTGAACTACAGCGGTTCAATGTTTCAAGGAATAGACTCAACTTACTTTTTTCAGCTAGCTAACTATGACACCATAGCTAACTAGCATGCTAGCATCCAATAACACACAGTTTAGCACCAATACTTGGTTACAACAAACTACCAATAGTGTGTTAACACACTAAACAGATAATTTGTGTCCGTGTCTAGTTCCTTTCATAACGCAGCAATAATTAAACGTTGGCTAGCTAGCACAAATATATTGTATTTAGCTGCTACAGTACAGTTAGCTGGTCATGTTGGCTAGCCAGCAATGGCTACTGTGTTGACTTTGTTTGAAAAACGGCTAGCTAGCTAGCTTCGTGCTACACCCGGCACCGCCGAATACAATGCTAACCTACAATAACTACCCACAACAGCCCACGATGCCTAACTATGACGCCATAGCTAACTAGCATGCTAGCATCCAATAACACACAGTTTAGCACCAATACTTGGTTACAACAAACTACCAATAGTGTGTTAACACACTAAACAGATAATTTGTGTCCGTGTCTAGTTCCTTTCATAACGCAGCAATAATTAAACGTTGGCTAGCTAGCACAAATATATTGTATTTAGCTGCTACAGTACAGTTAGCTGGTCGTGTTGGCTAGCTAGCAATGGCTACTGTGTTGACTTTGTTTGAAAAACGGCTAGCTAGCTGGCTTCGTGCTACACCCGGGACCGCCGATTACAATGCTAACCTACAATAACTACCCACAACAGCCCACGATGCCTAACTATGACGCCATAGCTAACTAGCATGCTAGCATCCAATAACACACAGTTTAGCACCAATACTTGGTTACAACAAACTACCAATAGTGTGTTAACACACTAAACAGATAATTCGTGTCCGTGTCTAGTTCCTTTCATAACGCAGCAATAATTAAACGTTGGCTAGCTAGCACAAATATATTGTATTTAGCTGCTACAGTACAGTTAGCTGGTCGTGTACAATGCTAACCTACAATAACTACCCACAACAGCCCACGATGCCTACCTGCAATACCTAACTACAATCTAAATACATAATTAAGCCTTACTCGACAAAGCCCAAGCTATGTATAAAGCCAAACTTACCCGACGCCAGCTGACATTTGTCTTCTGCAATCAGTAGGTGTAACTAAGTACAGTAGCTACTAACTACCTAACGTTGATGCCTCAGATAATGAGGTTAGAAAAACAGCTGAATGGTAGGTAGCTAGCTGGCTTAATTACAGGTACTCTTAAGCGTGAAATAACATTGGAAACAACTATCCACCGTTGCTAAACGTTACCAGTAGCTACCCGCTAGCTAGCTAGCCTCGTGCTTCGCCGGGCTCTGCCGTATACAATACTTACCTACAATAATTACCTACAGAAACCTACAATAACTACCTAAATAACTACCTAAATAAACTACCTACAATACCTAACTACAACTACCTACCTACAATCTAAATACATGGTTTAAGCTTTACTCAACACCATATAAGAAGCCAAGCTTACCTCCTGCTAGAGAAAACACAACCTCTCCCGACCACATGGCTCAGAGCTCCCCAGCACCACGGGATACGCAGGAGAGTCGATCAGATAAAACTGAATGATCTCCTCATGACCCCCCTGCGTCGTCATCTTAAGTGGTGCTGTGACTTCTCTGATCAACCCCGACCCCAGCGGCCGGCTGTCTAGGGCATGAACAGGAAAAGGGACTTCTACCGGCCGAAGGGGAATTCCTAGCCTATAACAAAATTCACGATCAACAAAATTCCCAGCTGCGCCTGAATCTACTAGCGCCTTATGCTGGGAATGAGGTGCCACCTGTGGAAATCTCACAGGTATACTCATGTGACCAACAGAGAGCTCTGGGTAAGTGGGGCGCCTACTCACCTGAAATGACTCCCCGGTGCGTGACCTGTTGTCCCCTCTACCAGGAGACCCCCCCCAGCACCTAGCCGCAGTGTGTCCTCCACGGCCACAGTTGGTGCAGGGGACAGCCCCCCTCGGGTTCTCTCTCCTCCTCTCCCTAGCGCCAGCACCCCCGAGCTCCATGGGAATCGGCTCGGAGGTGCTGGAGGGTGGAATGGACGACCCCCACTCGGGACGTCCGCGGGTAGCCAGCAGGGTGTCGAGACGGATGGAAATGTCCACCAACTGGTCGAAGGATAGGTTGGTGTCCCTGCAGGCCAGCTCACGACGAACGTCCTCTCGTAGGCTACACCGGTAATGGTCGATGAGGGCCCTCTCATTCCACCCCGCATCCGCCGCTAGAGTCCGGAACTCCAGGGCGAACTCCTGTGCACTCCTCTTCCCCTGTCGGAGGTGGAACAGACGCTCCCTCGCCGCCTTCCCCTCAGGTGGATGATCGAACACAGCCCTGAAGCGGCGGGAGAACTCCGCGTAGATGATGGTAGTGGCGTCTATTCCCCTCCATTCGGCGTTGGCCCACTCCAAAGCCTTGCCGGATAGACAGGAGATGAGGGCGGAGACGCTCTCGTATCCCGAGGGCACCGGGTGTATGGTGGCCAGGTATAGTTCCACCTGCAGGAGGAACCCCTGACACCCGGCTGCAGAACCATCATATGCCCTCGGGAGCGAGAGCCGAATGCCACTGGGTTCCGGTGCTGGGAGAGGAGGACTGGCCGATGGTGATGGTAAGGTGTGCGAAGGCGTGGGCACCTCTCCCGTAACCAACCGGCGTAGAGTGTTGGACACCTCGTTCATGGCGGCCCCAAGTTGCCGGATCATGGTGTCTTGGTCGCTGATCCGACCCTCCAGCGACTTGGGTGCCGCCGCTGCTCCTGCTGACTCCATAATGGTGTGTTGTTCTGTCAAGGGCTGATGTAAGTGTGGTGTGGAAGTCAGGCGCAGGACACCGAAGCTTAGTCCAACAAAGTTTACTAGTTAACCACTAGGCAAAAATACAATGAACGGCCTCAAAAACACACAGAGGCGAGCGATTACGCAAACTGTGCGTAAACTCCAAAACAACAAACAGAGCAAACACGCAGCACTAACTGACATGCAAAAAACAACACACAACCTAACCAATACAAAACAGGCAACTTATAGAACACATAATCAGACACAAACGGACACAGGTGCAATAGACAGACAAAAGCAATCAAACATAGAAACATTCAACGGTGGCAGCTAGTACTCCGGGGACGACGAACGCCGAAGCCTGCCCGAACAAGGAGGAGGAGCAGCCTCGGCAGAATCCGTGACAGTATGCCGCCAGGAAATTAGAGGCATTATCAAGTGCTTGTCAAATTGTGAATGAGAGACTGATGAAGTGTGTAAAGCTTGCGCAAAAAACAAAGCAGAGCTCATGCCTTTCAAGCAACTTTTTTCAAATCATCATTAGAGTCGCATCAAGCAGCCTTACAATGTATTAAAAATCTAAACATATAGCCCAACATTTGTAGAACAACATAAGTTACACTCAAAATTAAGCATATCTGAGTACCTATTTATTTGTTAACCGCTCAACAATAGCTGCATGTGCGCACTCCCTCAAATCATTTGGAGAAAATATCCTTTCTATTTTATTCAGCTTTGTTCAATTGTATTCTTCATACTATAAAATAATATAAAATAATGCCATGGAATTCTAACCAAATCTTGTCTGCTAAATTAACTAGTGTAGCCCACAGCCAGGACAACTCAGAGTATGCTATTCTGTTCTTCTGAAACAGACTACATTTTCTTCATATAATGTTTCTTTAGACCTGTCTAAAATAAATAATGGTTTTATTGTGAAGGTGTAGGCTATATTACATGTATTTATTAGACTTTTTTAAATGTAGATGTTCCAAAGGTCTGCATCAGTAGTTTGTAGGCTATGTGGGGAAGCCAGGTGATGCTAAATGTGTTTATGTTAATTAACGGTCAATTACCGTGAGACCGACAGTTATTTGCTTGACAATCACCAGCTGACAAAATGTTGTGACCGCCACAGTCCTAGTTGTAATCTCATTGATCGTCTCAACCAAATATTACCCAATTATCCACGTTGAAATTACATGGTGTATGCCCAGTGGGAGTGGACTGATGAAAATAATATCAAAAGATAGTTTTTTAGTGGATTATTCCTTAACTACAGTAATCCCTGATCTGAAATGACTGGTAGAAGGTATGTAATAGAACCATTGCTTGCATATTTACCGTCAATATTTTACTTCAAGGAAGGGAAGGAGGACGGAAGGATGCATTTTGAAAGTATTCAAACATGGACCAGAAGAAACACATCAGTTAACCACATGAGCATGTGAAAGTATTTGTGGGGAGTCTATTCATAGGAGTTCAAAACATTTCACATCTGACACAGTTATTTCCTGATGTGCACACTCTAATCTACGCCACCTGTGACGTAGGCCTATTGAACCGTCCACCGGGCGAAATGGCCTGTTTTTAACCAGTCCCATTTGAACATGGCCATGTTTTCTGTTCCTCTCCTACAGGAGTGATCCTACAAAGGGCAGACTCATGACTCCTGGGCTCCAGACTGCAGTAACAGGTGGCTCCGGCTCCAACTCTGCAGAACACAGACTCCAGGCTGTACAGACATGCAGAGGACACTTGGACAGGAAAATACATTCTCAAACGACATTCTCCTCTCTTCAGCTCAATGATTCAACTGCTAATTATTTATGCCTTCAAATCTTGGCAACAGACCTCAAACGATGCCCTCTGTTTAGGAAATAAACCGAGATAAATACAGAACATTATTCTTTCAGAGACAGAAGCAGCCACCCTCCTTTGTTCGTCTCATAATAAGAATAAGACTACCCCAACCCTAAAAGCACTGTTCTCTCAACGTTGCAGAATTAGCACTGTGTATTAGTATAGTGTTGCTTCATTACCTCAAAGCACCATGCATTCATAGCACATTTTTAGCAGCCCTTCTACTTTATGGGAGCACCACCCATTTCCAACTCGATATGACCGTTATAACACATTTATAACAGCCCTCTACTTTATGGTTGCGCCACCCATTTCCAACCTCTTCCATCAGCACAGCACAGCGCCCACAATGTTGTCTTCAAGAGACAACACTAGAATGACTACTGGTGGGGTACTCCACTTTGAAAGACACAGAAATAATTATGTATTTTAGGTTAAATCTTTTTATTAATAATTTGCGATTGCCACGTGAATTCAATAAACCATGTTATGAGTTTAGGTTTTACTCTTGCATACCCTTTTACAGCTTACTTACAAAAATACATGATTCAAAAATGATTCAAATAATTTTTATTGTCTGTTATTATGTTAGGTGTACAAAAAGCATGCAAAAATAGCTTCTTTATATATTTGGTACATATTTACATTGTAACAGCTACATTTAGTACAGGTGTGCCATGCTTTTTGTTTGTTTGTGGGACTTGACGAACCTTGACAAGTACATTCAAGCCCCATTTATACCTGGTTCTAACATGCATCCTTCGTCCTGATCTTGTCCATTTACACTTATAAGATCTGATGAAAATCCGTTCACAATGCGTCTTTAAATAGTCTACACCTGTCTGAAAATGTAGACACCATAACAATGTGGACAAGATCAGGACACATAATGCAGATTATAGGTATAAACAGGGCTTCAGAGAAATGCAGAACAGTACAGACATCTATCAACACAGCGAACAGGCACCTTTAACACAGAGACCAGACAGTCACATATGATACACAGCAGCGATGCAAAAACCATGTCTTAACATTATGTACACTCTCACTGGCCTGTTTCATCTGTTGAAGAGGATTCCCTCTTTACCCCTGGTTGAAGGAATTATTGATCATATTAATCAGCATAAAATTGTCTATCACCCAGCTCAACTCCCAAGACAATGTAATGTACCTGGAATAATAGACAGAATCAGAACACAACACTAAAGTCATCGAATGACAACAATATTGCACAGACATGCACCTTAGACACTGATAAAAAGTCTTGCAAGTGCAGTGCTCCAGACAGACGTACAAAAGAAACGTTGTTTCGCTTTAGCTTGTGCATCATCGTGGACTTGAACATGGCAAACAGCTGATTCACAACAGGTGCCATCTTTGTTCCGATCCTAAAAGCCCTTCAGTTAGAAGAAGTTAACCCACAGACTGACCGGTGACTAAGACAAACCCTTAAAAGCTCCATCAAATAACAACCACGTCCAGCGCAACATGAACATAGCGTTCACCCCACAGGTAGCAGGAAAAAAAGTTAAGGTAACTATAAAAAGCCATAACAGAAAACAAAGCAAGCTCTTCATTTGGTTGATTGAAACTCTGTACTTGAAATTGCATGTACCGGTAATAGAGATGGTACAAAATATATATACCCTTCATGTATATGCTTCCCTCTCCTTTCGGTCCTCAGTACCTAATTTCAATGGAGTGTTTTGCACAATAGAATTGCATCAAATCGGAAGAGATAGAGAGTGAGAGGGATAAATGGAAATCACTCTACTGGGCCATTCTCTGCCACATGGGGATTGTGTGGTTGTGAAAAGATAGTTGTTGTTGTTTGTGGTGTTCCTAATCACCATATTGTAATTGTCCCTGGGAGAGCTGTGGAAGTGATTGCTGTGCTCTGACAACAGTACAAAGTGCCTGGGCTGGCAGAGAGAGAGGGAGGGAAACAGAGAGAGGTGGAGGGATAGAGAGGAAGGGAGAGAGAGAAGGAGAGAGTGGTGTGGAAGAAGGGAGAGGGTAAGAGAAAGGGGAAGGGAGGAAAGGCAGATAGACAGGGAGGGAGGGGTGAGAAAAGGAGAGAGAGAGAGTCACCTCTTTAGCTGTTTGTCACAACCAAACAAAGAAACACACCATGACAGCTATTAAAGTTCTGAAAGCTCCCTCTCATTACATCACAGTCTAACTGGAGATTATCAATCACACACACTTACACATGCACACACACTTCTAGGGGGGTCCGGGGGCATATTTGAAGGGAAAATACATCCAAAACTTTCCTGATAATTTGGTCAATACAGTGGCTTGCGAAAGTATTCACCCCCCTTGGCATTTTTCCTATTTTGTTGCCTTACAACCTGGAATTAAGATTTTTGGGGGGTTTGTATCATTTGATTTACACATCATGCCTACCACTTTGAAGATTCAACATATTTTTTATTGTGAAAAAAAAGAAATAAGACAAACAACAGAACTTGAGCGTGCTTAACTATTCAGGTCAATACTTTGTACAGCCACCTTTTGCAGCAATTACAGCTGCAAGTCTCTTGGGGTATGTCTCTATAAGCTTGGCACATCTAGCCACTGGGATTTCTGCCCATTCTTCAAGGCAAAACTGCTCCAGCTCCTGTTGGATGGGTTCCGCTGGTGTACAGCAATCTTTAAGTCATACCACAGATTCTCAATTGGATTGAGGTCTGGGCTTTGACTAGGCCTTTCCAAGACATTTAAATGTTTCCCCTTAAACCACTTGAGTGTTGCTTTAGCAGTATGCTTAGGGTCATTGTCCTGCTGGAAGGTGAACCTCTGTCCCAGTCTCAAATCTCTGGAAAACTGAAACAGGTTTCCCTCAAGAATTTCCCTATATTTAGCGCCATCCATCATTCCTTCAATTCTGACAAGTTTCCCAGTCCCTGCCGATGAAAACATCCCCACAGCATGATGCTGCCACCACCATGCTTCACTGTGGCGATGGTGTTCTCGGGGTGATGAGAGGTGTTGGGTTTGCGCCAGACATAGCGTTTTCCTTGAAGGCCAAAAAGCTAAATTTTTGTCTCATCTGACCAGAGTACCTTCTTCCATATGTTTGGGGAGTCTCCCACTTGCCTTTTGGCGAACACCAAACGTGTTTGCTTATTTTTTTCTGTAAGCAATGGCTTTTTTCTGGCCACTCTTCTGTAAAGCCCAGCTCTGTGGAGTGTACGGCTTAAAGTGGTCCTATGGACAGATACTCCAATCTCCGCAGTGGAGCTTTGCAGCTCCTTCAGGGTTATCTTTGGTCTCTTTGTTGCCTCTCTGATTAACGCCCTCCTTGCCTTGTATGTGAGTTTTGGTGGGTGGCCCTCTCTTGGCAGGTTTATTGTGGTGCCATATTCTTTAAAAATTTTTATAATGGATTTAATGGTGCTCCGTGGGATGTTCAAAGTTTCTGATTTTTTTTATAACCCAACCCTGATCTGTACTTCTCCACAACTTTGTCCTTGACCTGTTTGGAGAGCTCCTTGGTCTTCATGGTGCCGCTTGCTTGGTGGTGCCCCTTGCTTAGTGGTGTTGCAGACTCTGGGGCCTTTCAGAACAGGTGTATATATACTGAGATCATGTGACAGATCATGTGACACTTAGATTGCACACAGGTGGACTTTATTTTAACTAATTATGTGACTTCTGAAGGTAATTGGTTGCACCAGATCTTATTTAGGGGCTTCATAGCAAAGGGGGTGAATACATATGCACACACCACTTTTCAGTTATTTATTATTTTGAATTTTTTGAAACAAGTTATTTTTTTTCATTTAACTTCACCAATTTGGACTATTTTGTGTATGTCCATTACATGAAATCCAGATAAAAATCCATTTAAATTACAGGTTGTAATGCAACAAAATAGGAAAAACGCCAAGGGGGATGAATACTTTTGCAAGGCACTGTATATCCCAACCACAACTGAAATACCAATAATTTCTGTATTACTTTAAACTGTTGGTCTAACTCTAACACTTCATAAAGTCACCACCAAACTCCTACTTTAACTACATTTAAATGTCATAACCAATTATTCAATTTGTGTAGCCTTCACACCGCTTAGATGAACTGAATGAACTGCTACTATTGTTACATAAATGTTATGAGAATAACACAATTATTCAAATGTAGTTAATAAATTGGCATTTTACTAATCAAGAAACATTATATACAAACACCATTACCTGGTTTCACTTCCATATTGAAATCGAGAAGAAAAAATGTATAAAGGACAAATAAACAAGCTTACTGCTGTCCAATTTTTATTGAAGTTTTTCTCAAATTGAAATAAAACATTTAGTTGGTTCTGGAAGTATTCTAAGGGTGATTAATAGGTTGCATAAAGATGTTTAGTGCTCCCCCTTCCACAATTGTGGGCTTGAAATGTGTTTTAAGGAGGATAGGTTGCTGGTCAGAGTCTGGGAGACAGGGGAGAGAAACAGGCTTGCTTCATCCTACTGCCTGAGATTCAGAGAAACAGCCCTTCTCTAATTCTGTACCCTAATAGAAACATTAGAGGACGAAGGGGAGACGATTAGAGCAACAGAGAGAAAGAGACGAGTCCTCACACACCATACCAGACCACATCACCCCCACCCTCAAACTCCGCTGGCTCCCAGTTCAACACAGGATCATCTTCAAACTGCTCACATACCTTACTGACCTCCTGCACCCCTACACTCCCACCTGTTCACTGCGCTCTTCTGACACTGGCCTCCTCACCATCCCTCGCACCAGGCTCCGCTCCATGGGAGACAATGCTTTTAGCAGTGCAGCCCCCCAACTCTGGAACTCCCTCCCTCTCCATGTCAGAACCTCACAATTCATACACACTAAAGACACACCTCTTCACATTCTCTGTTGTCTTAGAGATCCCTCATTAGTTCACTTCCCTAGTTAGTGTCATCCTGTTTAGTTTTTTCCCTGGTTAGTCTGTCCTTATGTTTGGTGTACTTTTATATACTTAATTATTTTAATGTATGATTTTATTGCTTTTAATCCTGCTGATTATCTTGTGTATGTAAAGTGAATTTGGGTGTCTTGTAAAGCGCTGAAAATAAATTATATTATTATTATTATTACCTAAGAGGAGTGTGTGGAAGGGTTATGTTGACAGCTTAGCATGTACGGGTGAGATAGACAACAACATTGACATTACACTGACTCACACATTTATGATCTATGTACAACACTGCAGCGTTAAAGGGGCAATCCACTGTTGAAACAATAACAAAGCGTACTCACCGCCTCTGTTTTGGTAAAAAGCTGAAGGATGGGCCTGGGGAAATGTAACCACTCGGACATTAATAGACTGGATGCAAGGACTGACCATTCAATATATCAAAATTATAGTGTTAAGCATATTTTGAGGCTATGCAGTGTGTGTTTACATGTACAATATTTACAAACATTGGCATAAAACAAGCTGATATTTTGGTTCTGATGGGGTACGACAGTTGAACTAAGCTTATGAGGCATTTATAAGTTATATTCTTCAAGAATCATAGGTATCTATCATTAATTTATAAGTCCAAAAATGTATGTAGCATCTGCAGATTGCCGCTTTAAACTATTGATTGTGATAGGAGGAGGTTAAAAGCCATGTGTGTATGTCTTGTTTCAAACAGTAAGGGGTGTAATAACATCAATTGCATGCTCCAGTCTCTTGGTCATGGTGGCTTTTAGGACACCAATGTTGTCCATGACTGTGAATGGTGCCTAGAGAGTCTCTGAACAGCGATAACGTTCACCATGCATTGTGTAGGTAAAGTGACGGCGAAACACGACAGACAAAAAGTCCTCTTCTCCTCAGGGGTGAGGAAGGGCATATCGTTTTTAAAGAGGAGGCCGTGCTTGAGTTGAACCACTTCTCACAAGTAAAAGCACCGTTTCATTCCAGAAGCACTGAGGGTAGAAGTGTAAGATGGTGGTTAAGAGGGCTGTGTAGAGCTCGGCTGACCGTAGGAGAGGAGGAGGAGGAGCGGGACTCAGGAGGAGAAGGGTTCATCTTCATGCAGGTCTTCAAGCTCCCCCTCCCTACTTCCCTCTCCACTGCTGCCCTTCCTGAAAGAAGACAGATATAGGGGAAGAGCGAGAGAGAGAGAGAGAGAGAGAGAGAGAGAGAGAGAGAGAGAGAGAGAGAGAGAGAGAGAGAGAGAGAGAGAGAGAGAGAGAGAGAGAGAGAGAGAGAGAGAGAGAGAGAGAGAGAGAGAGAGAGAGAGAGAGAGAGAGAGAGAGAGAGAGAGAGAGAGACCGTAAAAATAAAAATAAAGTGTTGTTGTTGCCTTCTTGAACATGTGAACTTTCATGTGCCTTAATAACAAACTGGTATGTGATCTGTAAATATGAATACAAATGTACAATTACAAGCCTAGTTTATCCCAAAAGAAAAAATACTATAGTATACTATGGTTAAATACTATAGTATTTACTATAGTGTTTATGCGGACTTTACTGTAGTATTTACTGTAGTGTTGCGGACAAGACTGTAGTATACTGTAGTATTTACAGTTTACTAAAGCATAAATACTGTAGTAAAAATAAACGTTTGGATATACTATAGTAATTACTGTAGTGTTTTTGCACTGTATTATACTCTAGTATTTAATGTAGTGTTTAAAAAAAAAAGCTTTGACATAGCAGTGGGGGCTTCGTCTTTGAGGAAATCTACTGGACAAAATACTCCAAGAGAACATTTTCCATAACCTGTAGGTAGGTAGGTAGGTAGGTAGGTAGGACTGAAGTCTGCATTCACTTACTGTAAGACGCTCTGGATAAGAGTGTCTGCTAAAATGACTAAAATGTCAAATGTAAATGTAAGTCTGAACGGATAGTTCAGAGCTCTTTTCTATAACCTGTAGGGAACACAATATATCCACAAATTGGGATATGGGTAGGGGAATGGGCAGGGTGTATGCAAATTAAATACTGTAGTATATACTATAGTAATTACTGTAGTGTTTTTGCAGTCTGTCGTATACTGTAGTATTTACTATAGTATTGCACAGTATCCTACACATTTCTATTGTAAGTACTACACATGATCGAGGTGTGTAGTATAGTATTCTACAGTATACTAGTTTACTACAGAATTCTATAGTAAGTACTGTAGTATTCTATAGTAAACTGTAGTATTTTTTCATGTGGGTAGCCAAGAAGAAAGCACTTAGCTATAGGGAGAAAGACAGGATTGTTCCTGGCTTGCCTTGATTGGCTGAGATAACAGATAATAATGGTGCTCATGAACTTGTTTAGCTAGCTAAACAAAGGAGACAAAAAAGACCCATTCATAAAGAGACCCGTTCACATGTGAAATATTAATGAGATGGGTGGGGCTAAGGCTTAAGAGGGCGTGAATGATGCTGAATGGGTGTACACAAAGGAGAGCTCTCCAGCATGTGTAAAAACCTCTACAAAAACTTTCTCAAAAGTGGGTAAACAAGTATATCAACTTTCATAGCAACATTACTTTCCCATTACTTTCTCCAATTGCAGTGTATGATATGCCATTTTGAAGCTATGAGTCTATACTTTTATAAACTGTAAAGACCAGTTTTTGTCAAAAATTACAATAAGCCTAGGATCTTGTAACAAGTCACATATTTAGTCTCTATCATACACGTGGCGAGAAACAGGAGCCAACTAATGTCATCGCATTGAGGAAGGCAAGAAACACCATCTTCAATGACAACACACAGCAATGGTGACAACAACACATGTGATGTGTAACACAGGGAGATGGCAGTTGGAGCCTTTTGAGTCACAGTTGGATTGACAGTTGGGGAAAACATTTGCCCCGCCTTTCTCATGAAGGAACACCAATGGATAAGGACAACAGGATGGGGGTGATTAGGAGTTCTGACAGACAGCGTGCCAGAACAATGACCACACAACTTTACCTTAGAGAGGGGTGGAGTTTTAAAGAGTGGCGGAATGGCCACGCATCCCTGCAGCAAATAGAGCGGGGGAGAAAACGGACACAGGGTCAGAGGTCAGAGGGCAGAGCCTGAGGTCAGGAGAGGTCGTCAGAGGGTGACGGAGAGCTATGAGCCTTCTTCCACCACTACACTCATCCGGGAGTCAGTTGCTCCTCGACACTGATCAGGTCAGCTTTGAGGTTTTTCCCTAATGGTTAGGATTAGGGTTTGTGGAGGGTAAGCTGATCCTAGATCTGTGCCTGAAAGCGTCCATCTGTTATGCAGTGTCAGTTAGCCTAGATTAGTGTGTAAGGTTTGTAGAGACGGGGTGGCTGGGTCATGTCCTCAGCAGGGGGCAGTGGTGTTGTCCTTCCAAGTTGATGGGCAGGGTTAAAATCAAATCAAATTGTATTGGTCGCAAACACATATTTAGCAGTTGTTATTGCAGGTGTAGCGAAATGCTTGTTTTCCTAGCTCCAACAGTGCAGTAATATCTAACAATACACAACAATACACACGATCTAAAAGTAAAATAATGGAATTAAGAAATATTAGGACGAGCAATGTCGGTTGAGTAACCGAGTGGTAGCCGGCTAGTGACAGTGACTAAGTTCAGGGCAGGGTACTGGGTGGAGGCTGGCTAGTGATGGCTATTTAACAGTCTGATGGCCTTGAGATAGAAGCTGTTTTTCAGTCTCTCGGTCCCAGCTTTGATGCACCTGTACTGACCTCGCCTTCTGGATGATAGCGGGGTGAACAGGCCGTGGCTCGGGTGGCTGACGTCCTTGATGATCTTCTTGGCCTTCCTGTGACACCGGGTGCTATAGATGTCCTAGAGGGCAGGCAGTGTGCCACCAGTGATTAAATATTTTAGGTGGCAGGGACAGCCGCCCGCAGTGTGAAAAGACAGGGGGCTTTTCTGTGAGGACTGTGGGATCACGGCACGCGTGTCACCTGACTGTCTAAGGGGAGTGCTGATGGGCGAGGGAGCGGCCGCACTGTGATCCCCTGGCTCTTCGCCCAGTGCCTCAGGCCCCACGTGACTTGCTTGGGGTCCATCCTTTGTCATGCGACCCTTACGACCATCAGGGTTCTGAGTAGGTACTGGCTCAGCAACCCGAAGTTCAACCCTGTTACGACGGTACAGTGATCCATTCACTTCGACCAAGTAGGAGCGTGGTGCAACTTTCTGCACACAGGATCCGAGTCTCCAGAGGCCCGTCCGGTCCCCTGGTAGTGGCTTCATCCACACCGCTTCACCCACCACACTGATTTGTCGTAGATGAACTTGGACACCTGTCCTCTGTGACGAAGCTTCTCCAGCACGTCTGTCACCACACAGGGCTCAGGAGAATGTTGGCTACTGGCAGAGCTGCTTTTAAGCGCCGTGCCATGAGGCGCTTGGCCGGGCTGCTATTCATGCCTTCCTTGGTGTATTGCGCCACTGCAGGACCGCTTTCCAGGCATCCTTCACCTCTCGAAGAGCTTTTTTTGCAGAGGTTCTTCGTGATTTTGATTGCCGACTCTGCCTTCTCCTTAGCTTTTGGGAAGGCAGAGTCGGCAGGGTGACGTGGCGATGAGGTGACATGCTCGAATTCCAATTCTGCAGCACATTTCCGGAACTCAAAACAGGAGAATTGGGGCTGGCTATAGTGGGCAAATTGCGCCTTGCAACGTTTGATCGTTGTCTCCGGTCGGGGAGGACGTCAATCTCCCAAAAGTCTGAGTAATGATCGAGTACCAGAAGAAAATCTTTGCCACTGTGCTGGAAGAGATCTAGACTTGCTATCTGCCAGGGGCGCGTCGGTAGCTCGTGGGACATCATTGCCACTCTCTATTGCTCAATGGCATATTCATTGCAGATTGTGCATTTACTGACATAGTCTTTTATTTCACTCTGCATTCTTGGCCAATACAGTGTGTCACGTGCTTGTCTGTAACAGGCATCAGTTCCAATGTGACTTGAGTGAACGCGCGCCAACATCTCATGGTGCAGGGACCGGGGAATAACGTCTCTCTGACCCTTGAATATCACTCCATTTTGAACAGTGAGCTCCTCTTTGACTGGCCAATATTCTCTGATGGCTAGAACAGGTTCTTCCTTGCAGTTGGGCCAGCCCATCAGAATCACAGACCTCAATGCCTGGAGGTGCTCATCCCTGTCTGTGTGCTGTCTGATTTGTACAAGGCTCTGGTCAGTAACATTGGAGGTAGTCAGCCTGGTTGATGTGTTCAACATCCACTTGCTCTGTTTGTAAGCTGCACACTGCGTGTTGTTCATGTATGGAGTGTGTGTGCCTGATGTAGTAGCCCTGCTGAGTGTGTCACTCACATACATCTCCAACCCTGGTTTATACACCACCTTGAGGTTGTAGCTTTGTAGAGCCAGTAGCATGCTCTGCAGGTGTTTCGGGGCCTTCAGGAGAGGTAGGTGACGAATCCGAAGAAGCGCTGCAGTGCCTTCACGTCAGATGAAGGGGGCATGTCCAAGACAGCCTTCACTTTCTCAGGATCCGCCTTCAATCTGGTGGAGGACAATATGTGCCCGAGAAAGCGGACCTCTGGGACTTTGAACTGAACCTTTTTTATGCTTAGCCTTAGCTTGACCTGTCTGCATCTGTCCTCCTCATCACTGTCCCCACAGCCCACTACGAGGATGTCATGTGCTATGGGTTCCACGCCACTGAGTCCCACCAGCAGCTCGTGCTGTTTCCGCTGATACACCTCTGGAACCACGGAGAGACCCCATATGGGAGCTTCAACTACCTCTTTCTGCCCCAGGTTGTCTAAAAGGTGGTCAGGTAGCTGCTGGGCTCGTCAAGCTTGCACTGCAGGAAGGCATCGCAGTGCCTGGTTGAGGTGTTTAGGATCAATGCATATCCGTAGCTTGTCTGGTTTATTGACGATAGCCATATTACTTACCTAGTCTGTAGGCTCGGTGACGGATGTGATGTGGCCATCTTCTGTGTATTTGTCAAGCTGAGCCATCGCAGCTGCTTTCATAGTCACTGGTACATTGCTGGGTGCACACTGGACAGGCTGGATTGCTGCGTCCAACTCAAAGTGGACTTCGCCGGGAACTGACTCGACCGGTGAGTTGAAGACACCATGGTATTTGCTTAGGAGTGTCTCTTTGCTCAGGGGCCCAGCCTGAGTTAAGGTCTGCTGGGATGGTGAAGATAATAAGCCTGAGACCCTCGCATGTGGACCCTGACAGTAATGGCTGTTGACTAGCCTCAACTATTTAAACTTAAGGATGTGTTTCTGGCCACGCACAACATACTGTCACAAACAGACCTAAAGAGGTCATCAACTGGCCTGAATACAGCTTCAGCTTGGTGCTACTCTATGTGAGTTTGTCTCTGGGCGCGAGCCTCCTTTTGACTTTAAGGCTCATAACGTTACATGTGACCCTCAAATCTAGCTGGCATTGCTGTGGTTTATTATTAAATTGTTGAATAGACCTTAGCACGGGTACTTCCTGTTAAAATGTCTGCCTATAGGAAGGGAAGAGCAGAATGGAGTCGTGATCTGATTTGCCGAAGGGAGGGCTGGGGAGGACCTTGTAGCCATCCCTTTTGTATTAAGCTATGTTACATTTTATTCTTCATACTATAAAATAAAATAAAATAATGCCATGGAATTCTAAGCAAACCCTGTCTGCTAAATGAACTAGTGTAGCCCACAGCCATATGGCATTGCCAGATCAGGGCCTAACATAAGGACAACTCAGAGTATGCTATTCTGTTCTTCTGAAATAGACTACATTTTCTTCATATCATGTTTCTTTAGACCTGTCTAAAATAAATAATGTGTATATTCCTCCTCAAGCCGATACCACGATGGCTCTCAAGGAACTACACTGCACTTTGTGCAAACTGGAAACCGCATATCTTGAGTAGGGCTGTGACGGTCATTAACTTTTGTTAGCCGGTGATTGTCAAGCAAATCACTGCCGGTCTCACAGTAATTGACCATTAATTAACATAAACACGTTTAGCATCTCCTGGCTTCCACGCATAGCCTACAAGCCACTGATGCAGACCTTTGGAACATCTACATTTAAAAAAGTATAATAAATGAATTTAATGTAGCCTACACCATCACAATAAATCCAAAGTGAATTGCTTTGCCACATATTTACAGTATTACTTTAGTGCCTTGTTGCAAACAGGATGCATGTTTTGGAATATTTTTATTCTGTACAGGCTTCCTTCTTTTCACTCTGTCAATTATGTTAGTATTGTGGAGTAACTACAATGCTGTTGATCCATCCTCAGTTTTGTCCTATCGCAGCCATTCAACTCTGCAACTGTTTTAAAGTCACCATTGGCCTCATGGTGAAATCCCTGAGCGGTTTCCTTACTCTCCTGCAACTGAGTTAGGAAGGAAACCTGTATCTTTATGGTGACTGTGTATATTGATACACCATCCAAAGTGTAACTTCACCATGCTCAAAGGCAATGTTCCCTCTAATTTTTCTCGGCATTGAGCAAATTTCAGGTCTGCTGAGCGCAAACTTGAACTTTGTGAAAATTCTGTACAACTTCCAGCGAGCGCGTTTACTGTGAACACTTTAAGTTACAGTTTTAACAATGGCTAAGTAGGCTACTGTGGCTATTTGATCATAATGTAGGCCTATCAGAGTGTCCTACCATCAAAAAAAGTGGAGAAAATGCATCCCATAACATTTTAACATGGAAATAGCTATTCTGTCATTCAGCCTACAGTAGCAGCCAATGTGTGGTGTTCAATATAGGCCTACATTCCATGACTTTTGAAAAAAACATGCAGGGCTTGATATTAACCTGTTTATCCACTTGTCCTTCAGACAAGGAGGAGACTGAAAATGGTGTTGTGCTGTTTGATGCAAGAAACCACTTTACAAAATTAAATGTATTATTATTCCCATACCATTATTTCAGACAATTAAATTATGCTACCCTCTGCCTATTGGCTACTTAGCTTATTCAAGCATGTCTCAAAATACAACACTGCCCCTTTAAGACATAAAATCTCCATGGGCTGAATAAGGAGGGGGTCGCAGTTCCGGCACGATCCACTAGGTGTCCTCCTCCTTTTGTAAGATGGAAAACCTTAGGCACCTTCACACTCACAGTCTGGACTAATCATGATCCTTTTGGTGTCACCTGTGTCTACCTGTTCACCTATATGTTTATGCCCTCACTTCCCTGTGTTCCCTTGCTCAGTTATCTCTGCTAGTTTCTCTATGCTCAGCAGTACTAATCAGTGTCTGATCTGAGAAGTATGTACAGGTACTCGAGAAGTGTTCTCCCTGTTTCTTTATTATTTCAGTTGTAGTTTTGGCTGTCAGCCTCCACCTTTCTGTTATCGTGTTAAGTCCGTTGTTTTGTCTCCTGGCTTCGGGACCACCAGTAAAGATCCTTGTTTCACCATCTCTGCCTACTGTCTATCCTGCGCTGCACCTGGGTCACACCTCACACCAACCCTTACAGGGCTGATACAGTATTTATTTTGCAGGAGGCTACTGCGCGCAGCTTAACGGGAACATTGCTCAAAGGGATATTTAATGTCTGCTTTTGTAATTTTTTACCTGTCTACCAATAGGTGCCCTTTTTTGCGAGGCACTTGAAAACCTCCCTGGTCTTTGTGGTTGAATCTGTGTTTGAAATTCACTGCTCGACTGAGGGACCTTACAGATAATTGTATGTGTGGGGTACAGAGATGAGGTTAAAATAAATTCAAAACTTAATTCCACTTTGACATTGAGGTATTGTGTGTAGGCCAGTGACAAAAAAGTATACATTTAATCCATTTTAAATTCAGTCTGTAACACAACAAAACGTGGAATAAGTCAAGGGGTGTGAATACTATCTGAAAATGGGTCGGACCGCTTATGTCGCTGATGCCTGGAACTGCCCATGATGTCTCTGCTCAAGCCTAGATGTCAGCATAAAGCTGAGTGACTCACTCATTTGTGGCTTTGGATCAAAATAAGTAAGTACCAACGTTCTTTCTGATTGTCTTTAATAAAGAAATGATTTGACTATGTTAATCTGCTCATGTTGTGTGTGTGTGTTTTCAATTTTTTTGTGACATTGTGGTTACAATGAAGAATGTAAAGGAAATAAATACTATTCATTTAAGTCATTTAGCAGACGCTCTTATCCAGAGCAACTTACAGTTAGTGAGTGCATACATTTTCATACTGGCCCCCCGTGGGAATCGAACCCACAACCCTGGCGTTGCAAACACCATGCTCTACCAACTGAGCTACACGGGACTATTCATAATGAATAAGCAGATAAGTGTTGCTAGCTGTCATTTTTCCTTATTTTTTTGTAAGATATATATTTTTACAATACAAAACATACACATACAAATGACAACATCACACAAACATCAACTACATCACACCTGCTCAGTCCCACATGCTCACACCGCCCATCTCCAGCATCACTCTCCACCACATGGCCTCAAACTACACCATTTTGTTTCTCTTTGTCGCCCACACATTTTCAACATATAGATAAAGCATTTCATCTTTCCATTGTGTTAACGACGGAGGATTGTTTGATTTTGTACGTTTTTTCAAGATGATTGACGAGAAAAGTATCATCCAACCTATTGGGTATCTCACTGCACCCTCAAATGCTATGTCTTGAAATATGCAGACAGATGGATTAAAAGTAAATACAGCCAACTTTCTAACTCTGCCCATAACTTTTGGACTTTATAACATTCCCAGAAGGCATGGATTATTAAAACCTAATGAAAAATGAACCTGGTAATCTAATTTCATTTACTGCGGGCCTAAGACCTAGCCTCTTATGAGTTCTGAGAGCCGATCCGTTACCCAACAAAATAACATCCATTTATTTAGCCTAATAGTAGGCTATTATTCCTATTTTCCTGCATTAATTAATTTGTCTGCATGTCTATTCAACATTTGGCTAAAAAGAAACAATGCCATGAATAAAGAACGATATATTTTTATTTTCACAATGCAATGCAGCACATTGACAACTCAAATCGCTTTGAAAGACCCTTCTAATATTAGGCAACAAATAAAGCTATTAAAACAATAACTTAAAAAACAGTCCATTCATCACTCGGATTTCTTCAAATTGCTGTTCAGGAAAAGGATATCATCCGCCGTGCCTGGTCGCAGGCTCGCAGCTATCTTCTCTCTGACACCACAAATCCATCTGTAGGTGACACTTTATCCTTTAGAACCACTCAACTACCAGGTGAAGAGTAGGCTCTTTGCTTGCCTCCAAGTCGAGTGTGGCCTCTGAAGCGATAGAGGAAATCAACAAGATCCACAAGTATTCTTTCACAAAAGCTGGCCTTATGTTATCTGCGGTTTTGAGCTGGGAACTGTCCATCTCCATGGTGAATAGCACCCTCTCCACGAGCACCCACTCTTTGTTTATGAAATGGGCTGTAAGGCACAAGTATCCTATTTTTCAAAAATCGTCAGTCCACATGTCAAGTGTAATTGCGCCATTTTATTTACCCAAGTTCTCTCTCAACTCCGGGACCACCCTCCAGCTGATTTTTTTACCCAATGTGTCACGGATTCTGCCGAGGCTGCTCCTCCTCCTTGCTCGGGCAGGCTTCGGCGTTCTTCGTCCCCGGAGTACTAGCTACTGCCGATCGATGTTTTCGGTGTTTGTCTTGTGTTGTCTAGTTTATACACCTGTTGCTTATTTTGTGTTGATTGTGTAACATATAAGTTCCTTGTTTTACGTTTGGCCTTTGTGTGTTATTGTCATTTTGTCTCGTTGATGTTCGACATATCTATTTCGCCTTTTTACGCACAGAGTGTGTTTCTCCTCCAGTGTTGTGGATACTTTTGTTTGTGCGTTTTGCATTAAGTAAAGTAGTCATCCTGATTCTCTATGTCCTGCGCCTGACTTCACTGCCGCGTACACATCACCCCTTTGACAGAATAACACACCACCATGGAGTCAGCAGGACCAGCGGGGGTAACGGAGTCTCTGGAGGATCGTGTCAGCAGCCAGGACGCCATGATCCGTAGACTTGGCACCGCCATGCAGGATGTGATGGACACGCTGAGCCGATGGGAAAGAGGAGGCTTGCCCACACCTCCTCCTACAATACCACCACCATCGGCCAGACCCATCGTTCCATCTCCGGAGTCCAGTGGGATTCGGCTCTCGCTCCCGAGGGCATATGATGGCACCGCAGCCGGGTGTCAGGGTTTCCTACTTCAAGTAGAACTCTACCTGGAAACCATTCACCCGGCGCACTCGGGATACGAGAGCGTTTCCGCCCTCATCTCCTGTCTATCCGGCAAGGCATTGGAGTGGGCTAATGCCGAATGGAGGGGAATAGACGCCGCTACCATCAGCTATGCGGAGTTCTCCCGCCGCTTCAGGGCGGTTTTCGATCATCCCCCAGAGGGGAAAGCGGCGGGGGAGCGTCTGTTCCACCTCCGACAGGGGAAGAGGAGCGCGCAAGAGTTCGCCCTGGACTTCCGGACTCTGGCGGCGGATGCGGGGTGGAATGAGAGGGCCCTCATCGACCACTATCGGTGCAGCCTACGAGAGGACGTTCACCGAGAGTTGGCCTGCAGGGACACCAACCTAAGCTTCGATCAGTTGGTGGACATGTCGATCCGTCTGGATACCCTGCTGGCTACCCGCGGACGTCCGGAGTTGGGGCCGTCCATTCCATCCCCCAGCACCTCCGAGCCGAGCCCTATGGAGCTCGGGGGTGCTGGTGCTAGAGAGAGGAGGAGAGAGACCCGGAGAGAGGCCGTCCCCTGCACCAACTGTGGCCGTAGAGGACACACTGCGGCTCGGTGCTGGGGAGGGTCTCCTGGGGATCGAGGCAACAGGTCACGCACTGATGAGTCATTTCAGGTGAGTAGGCGCCCAACTCACCCAGAGCTCTCTGTTGTCCACTTGTGTATTCAAGTTGAATTTCCCCAGGTTTCATCTCATTCCCAGCATAAGGCGCTAGTCGATTCAGGCGCAGCTGGGAATTTTATTGATCGTAATTTCTGTGTTAAGTTAGGGATTCCCCTCCTACCAGTAGATGTGCCTTTCCCTATCCATGCCCTAGACAGCCGTCCTTTGGGGTCAGGTTTAATTAGTGAGGTCACGGCGCCACTAAAGATGAAGACGCAGGGGGGTCATGAGGAAATCATACAGTTGTATCTGATCGACTCTCCTGCGTTTCCCGTGGTGCTCGGGCTTCCTTGGTTAATCTCTCATGACCCCACCATTTCGTGGCAACAGAGGGCTCTCAGGGAGTGGTCTGATCAGTGTGTAGGGGCGACCACGGTGGAAAGTTCGAACCAAATGCCCGCACTGCATATTCCTCCTGAGTATGATGATTTGGCACTCGTGTTCAGTAAGAAGAGGGCGACACAATTACCACCTCATAGACAGGGGGATTGTGCGATAGACCTCCAGGCAGGTGCTGCACTTCCGCGTAGTCATGTGTATCCTCCGTCTCAAGAGGAGACGGCGGCTATGGAGACATACATCGCCGAGTCTCTGGGACAGGGATACATACGGCCCTCCACTTCTCCTGCGTCCTCGAGTTTCTTTTTTGTGAAGAAGAAGGATGGAGGTTTGCGCCCGTGTATTGATTACCGTAGTCTCAATCAGATCACTGTTAAATACAGTTATCCTCTCCCTCTGATTGCGAGTATGACGGAGTCATTACACGGAGCGCGCTTCTTCACAAAATTGGATCTCAGGAGCGCCTACAACCTGGTGGGCATTAGGGAGGGAGATGAATGGAAAACAGCATTTAGTACCACCTCGGGTCACTATGAGTATCTCGTCATGCCATACGGGTTAATGAATGCTCCTTCAGTCTTCCAATCATTTGTGGACGAGATTTTCCGGGATTTGCATGGGCAGGGTGTAGTGGTGTATATTGACGACATTCTAGTATACTCTGCTACACGAGCCGAGCATGTGGCCCTGGTGCGTCGAGTGTTGGGTAGGCTGTTGGAGCATGACTTGTATGTGAAGGCGGAGAAATGCCTGTTTTTCCAGGAGTCCATCTCCTTCCTGGGCCATCGGTTGTCCGCGTCAGGGGTGGAGATGGAGATTGACCGCGTTTCAGCCGTGCGTAATTGGCAGACTCCAACCACGGTTAAGGAGGTGCAGCGGTTTTTGGGTGTTGCCAATTACTACCGGAGGTTTATCCGGGGTTTTGGACAGGTAGCAGCTCCCATCACCTCCCTGCTAAAGGGGGGCCCGGTGCGTTTGCAGTGGTCGGCTGAGGCGGACAGGGCGCTTAGACAACTGAAGGACCTGTTCACCTCGGCTCCGGTGCTGGCACATCCGGACCCCTCTTTGGCGTTCCAAGTGGAGGTGGACGCGTCAGAGGCGGGTATTGGGGCTGTACTGTCTCAATGCTCGGGCACGCCTCCTAAACTCCGGCCCTGTGCTTTTTACTCTAAGAAGCTCAGCCACGGGGGACCAATATGGAAATGTATGCACTCATACTGTAAATCGCTCTGGATAAGAGCGTCTGCTAAATGACTAAAATGTAAAAATGTTAAGTCCTCTAATGTTTTACATTTCTAACTCAATAACACAGACCTGATTTGTCCTAATGGAAAATGCATCAACCCCTACAAATATGTCAATTTATTATAATCCACATAATAATTCAAATGAAATTAGCTGTGTGCGAGAGAGAGACTGCGTATGCTAAAGACGATCTGAAAGTATGTGTCTTTAACCCTGTTTTATAGTATAACTTATTTTGAACGAAAGCCACGAATGAGTGAGTCACTCAGCCCTATCCTGAAAAATATAGCTGTCTGCGGTTCTGAAACATAATCTTCAGTGCGGCATAGAATTGGCAGCTTTCCCTATATGTTGCTATGTGAATAATAGCGAAGTTAACCAGCATTTTGGTGTTGAGAACAATGCGGCGGAGGTAGCAGTGGAGTGAGGAGACGAGGAAACAGCCCTTGCCTTAACTGTCTAAGAAAACTGAGTAGAGAGGAAACCCCAACTTAATTAGGTCTATAATCAATAGCCTAACTGTTAAAGGTGCCTGGCTTTATAAAACTTAGAAATGTCCTTGTTTTCGAAAGAAAAGCAATTTTTTTGTCCAATAAAATAACATCAAATTGATCAGAAATACAGTGTAGACATTGCTAATGTTGTAAATGTCTATTGTAGCTGGAAACGGCTGATTTTTTAATGTAATATCTACATAGGCGTACAGAGGCCCATTATCAGCAACCATCAGTCCTGTGTTCCAATGGCACGTTGTGTTTGCTAATCCAAGTTTATCATTTTAAAAGGCTAATTGATCATTAGAAAACCTTTTTGCAATTATGTTAGCACAGCTGAAAAGTGTTGTGCTGATTAAAGAAGCAATAAAACTGGCCCTCTTGAGACTAGTTGAGTATCTGGAGCATCAGCAATTGTGGATTCGATTACAGGCTAAAAATGGTCAGAAACAAATAACTTTCTTCTGAAACTCATCAGTCTATTCTTGTTCTGAGAAATGAAGGCTATTCCATGCGAGAAATTGCCAAGAAACTGAAGATCTCGTACAACACTGTGTACTACTCCCTTCACAGAACAGTGCAAACGGGCTCTAACCAGAATAGAAAGAGGAGTGGGAGGCCCCGGTGCACAACTGAGCAAGAGGACAAATACATTAGAGTGTCTAGTTCGAGAAACAGGTGCCTCACAGGTCCTCAACTGGCAGCTTCATTAAATAGTACCCGCAAAACACCAGTCTCAACGTCAACAGTGAAGAGGCGACTCCGGGATGCTGACCTTCTAGGTAAAGTTGCAAAGAAAAAGCAGTATATCAGACTGGCCAATAAAAATAAAAGATTAAGATGGGCAGTCTGAGATATGGGTTTTTCTTTGCAACTCTGCCTAGAAGGTCAGCATCCCGGAGTCGCCTCTTCACTCTCGCTTCTATACCTTCCTTATCAAGAGAACATCCCTAGTCATCCCTACTGCCTCTGATCTTGCGGACTCACTAAACACATGCTTTGTTTGTAAATTATGTCTGAGTGTTGGCCCTGGCTAACTGTAAATTACAAAAAACTAGAACATTTGGCCGTCTGCTTTGCTTAATATAAGGAATGTGAAATGATTTATACTTATACTTTTGATACTTAAGTATATTTTAGCAATTACATTTACTTAAATATATTGAAAACCAAATACTTTTAGACTTTTACTCAAGTAGTATTTTACTGGGTGACTTTCACTTTCACTTGAGTCATTTTCTATTAAGGTACCTTTACTTTTACTCAAGTATGATAATTGGACACTTTTTCCACCACTGGTGTGTCAAACATGTGCTGTTAGATAAAACAAAAAAATCTGACCGATTTCTGGTTAGGGTTAAGGTTAGGGTTTAGCGTAGGGATGTCCCAAGTATTCCAGATAGTACTAACCCTAGTTAGCGGGCTAGATGGGGGTGGCAAAATGGGAATATGGACAAGTCCCTGACAAGTGACAACCCATACATCAAAACGTAGCTACGAAGAGCTACTTTGTAACCTGCTACGTTCTTTTTTGTGTCTCTGAAAACATTTTAATGACAGAGCTTGGGGAATACCCTTCACAAAGAGTAAATATAACACACCAGATTTCGAGGGCTTCAATAAAGGGCTGTAAAACTAACGTTACCACAGAGTTGAACGTTATTAGCACGGCACTTGCTTTACATTTGGGCATAGCATCCATTGTTTTTCACGACACCCAACACCCTACCATGACAATTCAAGTAACATTATAAACTGGGTGGTTCGAGTCCTGAATGCTGATTGGCTGACAGCCGTGGTATACCAGACCGTAAACCATGGGTATGATAAAACATGTATTTTTACTGTTCTAATTAAGTTGGTAACCAGTTTATAACAGCAATAAGGCATCTCAGGGGTTTGTGGTATATGGCCAATATACCACGGCACTCCCCATAGAAGCAGTAACAGCTAGTTCACTCTCATCTCCGACTGGTGTAGTTGCATTGGGTGATAGTGTCCAGTCTTGCTGTAGCGCGCCAAGGCAAGATAAGCTTATAGCCATGTAAAGAGCGCCCACTCCAGGACAAATAATGAAATGCAAAAAAAAAGTCACATTCTTTTTTCCGAGCATTTTCTCCGCATCTTTGATCGATTCTTTACGATGGATTAAACACAGATACAACTACAGTACATCCGTAAAAGGCTAATATCAGCTGACAACATCGGCCAATATCGGCTCCATGTAAGATGTTATAGGGTGTGTCACAGAATTGTGTATTGTGTTATTATTGTGTATCTCACAGAAGAGATATTATTGGTGGGTGACTGATAACTTGGCAGTTTGGGAGCTGTACTACCCACATTAACAGGTTGCTAGGTGCAGACATGGACCTCTCCGCTCTACTCCTGGGACACTCATAGGGGTTACTGAAGGATCTCTTCCGCAGCATGGCCTTCACCAGGATCTGAAACACACACAGGTCTTAGAATCAAATGCTTCACACACAGACATGCACACGCCACACACAGACCCATGACCACACAAACACATGTTTCTACATCCATGAAGGCAGGCAGACACAAAAGCATGCGTACACACACACACACACACACAGGCACACACACCCACACAATAAAAAAACACACACACATAAACACACTTCAGACTCCTTACCACAGTGGACAGGCTGGGGACAAACTTGACAGAGTTCTGCACCTCCTCTTCAGTGACCTCCACCACGCTGCAGTGGTCCTCCTCTAGAGGCAGAGGGTCACAACCATCCTGGGTGACCCACGGGTCCAACTGAGAGAGACACACACAACCAGAATGTCACAATGCTATGGTATGTGCTTGGGCAATCCTGGACAAATCCTACCATGAGAGATATGCCCATGCAGAAGAATCTAAAGTTACTGTAAGATCCTTGTCAAATCATTACTGGAGAGGCGGACGATAAGGCAACCTGAGGCTTGCTGAAATGATTGAACAGGACAAAAACACATAGAGAAAAGCAAAAAGACACAGCACTCACAAGGCCTAGCTGAGCGAGAGAGGGGGAATAATTATCGACATAATCTATTGGGCCGACTCTAGAAATGCCTGATGCTGTAAACAGTCTTCTAAAGGCTACGGCTGTCTATCGTCAGGACTGACGTCAGGAGAGACAGAGAGATAGAGATAGTTAGAGAGACAGAGAGAGAGAGAGAGAGAGTGAGAAACAGACAAGACAGAGACACACACACAAACAGACAGAGAGAGAGAGAGCGAGGGGAGATGGAGGTAAGCACACAGTGTGTCACTGTGTCAGGGGATGACACCAGGAGGTCAGTTCTGGATAGTTCGGGCTTCCTCTGTGTGTGTCAGGGGCTTTGAGTAAATTGAAAGCATTTCATGGAAAGCTAATCAAAGATAGCAGCTAAGCCATTCTATTTTGAATTTAAAACATTCCATGGCTTTCTTTTTCTTTCTTCCTTCCTTTCCTTCCCTTGCCCTATTCTGTTCCAGTGCAGGCGGCCACCCCCCAGTCTCCCAGAGTTGTGCATGAAGCAGTACCAGGACTTCTGGTACACATGAATGTCCACATTCATGTCTATGCTCCAGTACAACATCCAGTCCTTTTATGAGTTCAAGCCTTCTAATACAGGGAGCTGATGCAGAGGGCTGACTTTGAGAGAGAGGCCCGCATGCACCCAGTGGAACTGAAAATAAAGGCCTGGTCTGACTCGGAGGACACTGAAGAAGAAGAGGAAGAGGTAGTGGCGCCTCCACAGAAGAGGCAACATGGGAACTCTGACGAGCAGTGGCACTTTTCTGATGAGGAGATGGAGAAACTGGAGGCCATACCCACACCCCCACACAGCCCCTGATCCGCTGACTACAGATCAGATTATAAGTTAGAACTCCCTCTCCGTCAGAGAGACTGGCAGGGAGAGAGGATTCAGCCTTCACCGTTAGTTTTGGGACTTCCCTTCCTTGAACGTTTTGTGTGTGTGTCAGCTGTTGATCTGTTGATCTGGCAATCTACTTGGAGAACACGTTCAATCATGCTCATGACACATTCAGCATTGCCTGTTAATTTTGAAACTACCTTACGCAGGTAACCTCCTACAGTACCATTGGTCTAACTCAGGGGGATGATGGTGGAGCACTTGACTGGTTTCTCCTCCCCTCACCTTGATCTCAGGTATGGTGATCCTGGTGTCAGGGTTCTTGTCCAACATTCTCAGGATCAGAGTCTTCAACTCCTCAGTGATCTCTGGCCTACAGGAACACACACACAGACACAGAGGTCAAATACACAGAGATCAGAGGTCAGGGCTGGTATAGCATGGGTATAACATGCCAGGTATAACATAACAGCCAACAGAGCTATCCAATTCCTTTCACATGCCACCAGATTGATTAATCATCTTAACTTTGGGATGGTGGGGTGGGGTGGATGGGGGGTGGGGGGGTTGAGGGGGTGTGTTTAGACATAGTTCTGTTAACAGCAGTTATTGATCACAGTAATAGTCACAAGAGAGACAGAACATCTGAGATATAAGACAATGAACAGAGGTAGCAATCCTCCAACAGTATCCGTCTTAAATAATAACAGTGGTGGTAGCTAAGCTAACCCAGGCAGTGTTGTTATAAGGTGTTTGCATTGAGATGAGCCCGTTATGTATTGTGATGTTGTTGTGTTAGGAGGACTGTGGAGCAGCATGCTATCTTCCCACACAGAACGGCTAAGAGTCCACACCAGACACAGACACACGCACACACACGCACACACACACAAACACACACACAAACACACACACACACACACACACACACACACACACACACACACACACACACACACACACACACACACACACACACACACACACACACACACACACACACACACACACACACACACACACACACACACACACACACAGACTATTTCATTAGGCTGGGGATGACAAGATTACATGTCCTACACAGACAGGGATACTATTTCATTAGGCTGGGGATGACAAGATTACATGTCTTCCCCACACATACTTCAGCTGACACTTTCTCTGTTTCGCTGTGTTTCTCTCTCTGTCTCCCTCTCCCGTCTCTATGTTTTTCTCTCACTCTCCTTCTTTCTTTCTCTCCTATACCAGACACAGAGAATTAGAATTGCCTCCAGGCTACTTTTTGTCTGGCATTGGGTGTTTTTTCAGAGAGTGAAGGAGATAAGAGGATAGAGTGAACGAGAGAGAAGGAGAGAAGAGGAGAGAGGAGACTGGGAGTGAGTGTCTGAAGGCAACCACTACTGACACTCCGGTTTGGCTTCAGAGGGGCTGTTTTTCATGACATTCAGTTGACAATCACTAGGAACATCCCCATACTTTTGAAGGGTGTGTGTGCGTGTGTGAGAGTGACTCCTAGGCATGGGCTTTGCCTCTGAGCAACAGCTAAGTTGGCAGCATCGGTTTCAACTCTGGGGTGTCACGGTGGCTGGAACATCAAGTCTGTCTCATTTAATAAAGAGGAGGAAGGGGCGATGGAGAAAAAGAGAGAGAGACTTACGACTCTGGGAACTCCACACATTTAGTCCTGATCTTATTGTGTAGAACCAGGATGTATTCATCGATGAACGGACACTGCAAGTAGAGAAGCGAAAAGAGGAGAGGAGAGGACAGACGAGTAAAGAGGAGAAGAGAGGTAAAAAAGTGAGCGTTATAAATTTGAGTTATAATTACAATTTTAAGAACATCTTGGGGCAAAACAAGTCTGTATCCCTAGTGACGGCTGCTTAGGTAAGAGCATAAATATGATGTGCACCAGACTGCACACAGTGATCATTAAAATGCTAAATGTTCCACTGTTCCATTAGACGTCTGTGAGAAGCTATAGAGAGGGGCCAGCTGTGCTAGCAGTCATGTCTATCTATACATAGGAGAAACCCCTCTTCCACTTCTTCTCCCGTAGAACGTCACTGAACAAACAAGTTGTTGGCAGGCTGAGAAGTAGTGATAAGAAGAGAAAATGGTCACAGAAATGAGCTGGCTGGCTTACCTTCCCAAACACAAAGCAGTAGAGAGTCACCCCCATGGCCCATACATCCAATGCCTGAAAAACAATAGCAGTCAAACGGTAAGAGGAGCTGTACCAGTGAACACATATAGAGAAACACAGACTCAGAATAAGATTACACAGACAGACATACAGACTGACTGACTGACAGACAGACACAAAAAGACACAGACAGGTAGATACAGACAGATAGACAAGCACACACGAACGCACACACCCACACAGACCGCTCATACCATTTTCCAAGTCCATTATCAACCCAACCTGCAAAGTGTATCTCTAGGGACCTTTGCAGGGCAATCAAATAGGAAGCAGAAGCAGAGAGCCAATCGAGCCTCAGCCTGCAGCCATCCATCAGTCTCATTCCTGCCCTGTTCTCTCTCTCCCTCCCTCTCCCTCTCCCTCTCCCCCTCTCTCTGTCCTCGATCTAACAGCTTGGTCCCAATGTGCAGCACACTGACTGACCAGGACACTCTCTCTCTGCCTGCCTGGCTTGCTTACTGGCTGGCCGGCTGGCACTATGATTGATAAACCCAGCCCTCCGACCCCAGCCACTCTATCACACAGCCACAGATGGACCACTATAGCACTGCACTGCACAGCCAATCTCTTCTATGCAGATACAGACAGGCTACTACAATTTCAGAGCGACTGAGAGAGTGGCTTTTGTTTTGTGTGCTTTTAAACATCTTCCATTGAAATCAAATAATTTTGATTGTGTTTTGCGGCTGTGTATAGAATTAGCAGACGTCAATAATACAGTGTTTGCTCTGGAACGAGGCTCGGGGACTGCTAGACAAATCAGAACAGGAGTGCCACTTGTACAGCACATGTTCCTTGAAGACAGACAGAAGGAAGGCTAGCGGCCTTGAGCACTTGTCTCCTACTCAATTCATACTCTGCTGACAGTTTTGCCTGTCGTGCAATTCTCTGTTCCAAGGCAGGGCCTTCCCATCCGTGACCAATCCCATCAAATCAAACTGCCATTTGGGGATTACCCAGAAAAAAGGCCTGACAATGAATGAGTTCTCTTAAAAAGCGGGTGGGCTGATTAAATAGAAGCACACAGAGATGAGCAGTCAGTCAGAGCAGCACAAATATGCTGATGTGTGTTGTGCTGCCTAGTAGTGGACTCTCCTCTGCTCCCCTCCCCTCCTTTTCTCTCCTCTCCTCCTTTCCTCTCCTCTCATCTCGCTGCCTGATGCTTGTTGCTAAAGCATGCAGGGAGGGACATGGAAAGAGAGAGATAGAGAGAGAGTGAAGGAGGGAGAGGTAGGTTTCCTCCTGGCATGGGTGGCCCCACAAACACTCTCCTCCCCTCTCCTCTCCTCCCCTCCCCTCTCCTCTCCTCCCCTCCCCTCACCCACCCCTCCCCTCACCCACCCCTCTCCTCTCTGCTCTGCTTTGACTGGCGGGCGGCTCATTTTAATTTCATGATTTTTATTAGTCTTCCTCCCGTTCTGCCTCCTGTTCCTCCGCTTGTTCCACGGCTCGGCTGGCTACAGGCTAACATCTACAGCAACCGATGCTGCCAACCCTTGAACATCCACAGCTCTATATAAACAGCCTGGGAAATATACATTTCCCATGTTAGAAAAAATATTGTACTGCAACGAGAAAGCACACACACACACACACCCTACCACACACGAACACTGACCCACCCCCCGCCCATCTCCCACACACACACACACACACACACACTCTTTGACCCTACCTTGCCACTGAAGCTCTGGTGGATGTCTGACAGGGTCTCTGGGGCCATGAAGGCAGGAGTCCCAGCCGTAGAGGAGAGCAGGGCATCGTTGCCCTCAAACTGGTTACTGACCCCAAAGTCAGCAATCTTCACATGGCCGTCGTCCCCCAGCAGCACGTTAGCAGGCTTGATGTCCCGGTGGACTATCTTCTGGTAGTGCACTGAGGAGAACGGAGAGAGAGAACGAGAAATTGGCATTTTACAGGGTATTCCAGCAAAATAGCACCTTGTAGAACTTCAAATGGACCTGCACCTGACCATTATGATTTGACAAAGATCCAGCATTTTCCGTGGTCAGAAAAAAATGCAGGGCTCGAGTTATTCTGCTGGGATTATTTAAAATACTCTTTGAAGAGGTAGGGTTTCAGATGTTTTCGGAAGATGGACAGGGACTCTGCTGTCCTAGCTTCAGGGTGAAGCTGGTTCCATCATTGGGGTGCCAGGACAGAGAAGAGCTTTGACTGGGCTGAGCGGGAGCTGCCCTCCCATAGGGGTGGGAGGGCCAAGAGACCAGAGGTGGCAGAACAGAGTACTCGGGTTGAGGTGTAGGGTTTGAGCATAGCCTGAAGGTAGGGAGTGGCAGTTCCTCTTGCTGCTCAGTAGGCAAATACCATGGTCTTGTAGTGGATGCGAGCTTCGACTGGAAGCCAGTGGAGTGTGCAGGGAAGCGGGGTGACATGGGAGAACTTGGGAAGGTTGACCACCAGGTGGGCTGCAGCGTTCTGGATAAGTTGCAGGAGTTTGATGGCACAAGCGGGGAGCCCAACTAACAGAGAGTTGCATTAGTCCAGACGGGAGATGACAAGTGCCTGGATTAGGACCTAGACCGCTTCCTGTGTAAGGCAGGGTCGTACTCTACGCATGTTGTAGAGCATGAACCTGCAGGAGTGAATCACTGCTTTGATATTTGCAGAGAACAACAGGGTGTTGTCCAGGATCATGCCAAGGTTATTATTTGCACTCTGGGAGGGGGACACCAGGGTGTCAGAATGGGGAAAGAGAGTAGTAGTTGAGTGCCATCCGCATAGCAACGATAGGAGAGACCATGTGAGGATATGACGGAGCTGAGTGACTTGAAGAAGAGAGGGCCTACAACCGAGCCCTGGGGGACACCAGTAGTGAGAGCACGTGGTGCAGACACAGATCCTCTCCACACAACCTAGTAGGACTGGCCTGCCAGGTAAGATGCAATCCAAGAGTGTGCAGAGCCTGAAACGCCCAGCCCTGAAAGAGTGGAGAGGAGGATCTGATGGTTCACGGTGATGAAGGCAAAGGATAGATCTAGGAGGATGAGAACAGAAGAGAGAGTCAGCTTTGGTAGTGCGGAGAGCCTCCGTGACACAGAGGAGAGAAGTCTCGGTTGAGTGACCCCCTTCTTGAAGCCTGACTGGTTACGGTCAAGAAGATTGTTCTGAAAGAGATAGCGAGAGAGTTGGTCAGAGACATCATGCTCAAGTGTTTTGGAAAGAAAAGAAAGACGGGATACCAGTCTGCTGTTTTTGACGACAGAGGGGTCGAGTGTTGGTTTCTTGAGGAGGGGAGTGACTCTGGCCATTTTGAAGTGAGAGGGGACTAGCCAAGTCAGTTAAGAACAAATTCTTATTTACAATCACGGCCTACACCGGCCAAACCGGTGATGAAGGAAGTGAGAAGGTCTCCAGAGATGGTCTGGAGAAGGGAGGAGGGGATGGGGTCGAGCGGGCAGGTTGTCGGGCGGCCGGACCTCACTAGTTGCAGGATTTCATCTGGAAAAAGAAAAAGGTAAGGAAGGGAGGGCAGGAGGGGAAGGCCGAGCCGGCCGGGAAGAAAGTGCAAGTCATTGGATGCAGAAAGGGAGCAGAGTAGGGTCGAAGAGGCAGAATCAGGAGACAGGAGGGAGAAGCTCCTCTACTTCTACGACTACGCAGATATGAAGACATCTTACTCATTATACAATGAGTATAATTGTAATTATAATTAATCCTCTGTAGCTCAATTGTTAGAGCATGGCGCTTGTAACGCCAGGGTAGTGGGTTCGATCCCCGGGACCACCCATACGTAAAAATGAGCTCAGAGTGAGAGCCTCTGCTGGTACTTACAATGATGTATATATGTACAGTGGGGAGAACAAGTATTTGATACACTGCCGATTTTGCAGGTTTTCCTACTTACAAAGCATGTAGAGGTCTGTCTGGATTTTTATCATAGGTACACTTCAACTGTGAGAGACGGAATCTAAAACAAAAATCCAGAAAATCACATTGTATGATTTTTAAGTAATTAATTTGCATTTTATTGCATGACATAAGTATTTGATCACCTACCAACCAGTAAGAATTCCGGCTCTCACAGACCTGTTAGTTTTTCTTTAAGAAGCCCTCCTGTTCTCCACTCATTACCTGTATTAACTGCACCTGTTTGAACTCGTTACCTGTATAAAAGACACCTGTCCACACACTCAATCAAACAGACTCCAACCTCTCCACAATGGCCAAGACCAGAGACCTGTGTAAGGACATCAGGGATAAAATTGTAGACCTGCACAAGGCTGGGATGGGCTACAGGACAATAGGCAAGCAGCTTGGTGAGAAGGCAACAACTGTTGGCGCAATTATTAGAAAATGGAAGAAGTTCAAGATGACGGTCAATCACCCTCTGGGGCTCCATGCAAGATCTCACCTCGTGGGGCATCAATGATCATGAGGAAGGTGAGGGATCAGCCCAGAACTACACGGCAGGACCTGGTTAATGACCTGAAGAGAGCTGGGACCACAGTCTCAAAGAAAACCGTTAGTAACACACTACGCCGTCATGGATTAAAATCCTGCAGCGCACGCAAGGTCCCCCTGCTCATGCCAGCGCATGTCCAGGCCTGTCTGAAGTTTGCCAATGACCATCTGGATGATCCTGTCACGGGTGCTGAAGTTGGGTGTGGTGCAGGAATCAAGCGCAGGACGCAGAAACTAAGTCCAAAAGACTTTTGTGAAAAATTCACGTAGTACACAAGCCCAACAAGCCCGGAGGCGAAATAAAGGCGCACACAGGCGTCAAACAAAAGGCGCACTAACATGTGCGAAAAACCTCTCCAAACAACGGAGGGAAACACGTAGCACAGAACACCAAACAGAAGCGTAATCACACACAACACCTGACACACACAACGAGAACTAAATAGGACACTAATGAAGACTAACTAGAAACAGGTGTACAACATCAAGACCAAACCAAACGAACATGAAACATACAACGGTGGCAGCTAGTACTCCGGGGACGACGACCGCCGAAACCTGCCCGAGCAAGGAGGAGGAGCAGCCTCGGCCGAAACCGTGACAGTACCCCCCCCTTGACGCGCGGCTCCAGCCGTGCGCCGACCCCGGCCTCGGGGACGACCAGGAGGACGCGGAGCAGGGCGCGTGGGATGGCCCCGGTGGAACTCCGACAGGAGAGACGGGTCTAGGATGTCCCTCCGCGGCACCCAGCACCGCTCCTCCGGGCCGTACCCCTCCCACTCCACGAGATACTGGAGACCCCCCATCCGGCGTCTTGAGTCCAAGATGGACCGAACGGTGTACGCCGGGGCCCCCTCGATGTCCAGTGGGGGCGGAGGAGTCTCTCCTATCTCACCTTCCTGGAGTGGACCAGCTACCACCGGCCTGAGAAGAGACACATGGAACGAGGGGTTAATATTCTTATATCCAATAGGCAGATGTAACCTATAACACACCTCGTTCAGTCTTCTCAGGACTTTAAAAGGCCCCACAAACCGCCGACCCAGCTTCCGGCAGGGCAGGCGGAGGGGCAGGTTTCTGGTTGAGAGCCAGACTCGATCTCCGGGTGCGTACACCGGCCCCTCACTGCGGTGGAGATCGGCGCTCGCCTTGTGTCGACGGATGGCCCGCTGCAGGTGGACGTGTGCAGCGTTCCACGTCTCCTCCGAGCGCCTCATCCAATCATCCACCGCAGGGGCCTCGATCTGGCTCTGCTGCCAAGGTGCCAGAACCGGCTGGTAACCTAACACACATTGGAAGGGGGTTAGGTTGGTAGAGGAGTGGCGGAGAGAGTTCTGGGCCATCTCGGCCCAGGGAATATACCGAGCCCACTCCTCCGGCCGGTCCTGGCAATACGACCTCAGAAACCTACCCACATCCTGGTTGACTCGTTCTACCTGCCCATTGCTCTCCGGGTGGTACCCCGAGGTAAGGCTCACCGAGACCCCCAAACGCTCCATGAACGCTCTCCAGACTCGGGAGGTAAACTGGGGGCCTCGATCAGACACTATATCCTCGGGTACCCCGTAATGCCGGAAGACGTGGGTAAATAGTGCCTCTGCGGTCTGTAGGGCAGTAGGAAGACCCGACATAGGGAGAAGACGACAGGCCTTAGACAACCGGTCCACAACGACCAGGATGGTGGTATTCCCCTGCGAGAGGGGAAGGTCTGTCACAAAATCCACTGAGAGGTGGGACCATGGTCGTTGTGGAACGGGCAGGGGTTGTAACTTACCCCTGAGCAGGTGTCTGGGCGCCTTACACTGGGCGCACACCGAGCAGGAGGAGACATAAACCCTCACATCCCTGGCTAACGTGGGCCACCAGTATTTAGTGCTAAGACAATGCACTGTCCGGCCAATACCCGGATGTCCAGAGGAGGGTGACGTGTGAGCCCAGTAAATGAGTCGATCCCGAACCTCGAGCGGAACGTACTTCCGACCCACAGGACACTGTGGAGGGCTAGGGTCGGCACGCAACGCCCGCTCGATTTCAGCATCGACCTCCCACACAACCGGTGCCACAAGACAAGACGCCGGTAGTATGGGAGTAGGCTCAACGGACCTCTCCTCCGTGTCATACCGCCGGGACAGCGCATCTGCCTTACCGTTCTGGGACCCAGGGATGTACGTGATTTTAAATAAGAACCTGGCGAGAAACATACTCCATCGATCCTGGCGAGGGTTCAGTCTCCTCGCTGCCCGGATGTACTCCAGGTTCCGATGGTCAGTCAAAATGTGGAAAGGGCCCCCTCAAGCCAATGCCTCCACACCTTAAGGGCCTGAACTACAGCTAACAGCTCCCTGTCCCCGACGTCATAATTTCGCTCCGCCGGGCTGAGCTTTTTAGAGTAAAAAGCACAGGGGCGGAGTTTAGGTGGCGTGCCGGACCGTTGAGAGAGTACGGCCCCGATACCGGCCTCCGACGCGTCCACCTCGACCTGAAAGGGTAAGGCGGGATCCGGATGCGCCAGCACCGGAGCCGACGTAAACAGGTCCTTCAGTCTCCCAAAGGCCCTGTCCGCCTCAGCTGACCACTGCAGGCGCACCGGACCCCCTTTCAGAAGGGACGTGATGGGAGCTGCCACCTGTCCAAAACCCCGGATAAACCTCCGGTAGTAATTCGCAAAGCCCAAGAACTGCTGCACCTCTTTGACAGTGGTTGGGGTTTGCCAATTACGCACGGCTGACACACGGTCCACCTCCATTCTCACCCCTGACGCGGACAACCGATAACCCAAAAAGGAGACCGACTCCTGGAAAAACAGACATTTCTCTGCCTTGACATACAGGTCGTGCTCCAACAGCCTCCTCAATACACGACGCACCAGGGCTATATGCTCGGCTCGGGTAGACGAGTACACTAGAATGTCATCAATGTACACGACCACCCCTTGCCCCTGCATATCCCGGAAAATGTCATCCACGAAGGATTGGAAGACTGATGGAGCATTCATCAACCCGTATGGCATGACGAGATACTCGAAATGACCTGACGTGGTACTAAACGCTGTTTTCCATTCGTCGCCCTCCCTAATGCGCACCAAGTTATACGCGCTCCTGAGATCCAGTTTTGTGAAAAACCGCGCTCCGTGCAATGACTCCGTCATGGTCGCAATCAGAGGGAGTGGATAACTGTATTTCACAGTAATCTGATTGAGACCACGGTAATCAATGCACGGGCGCAACCCTCCATCTTTTTTCTTCACAAAAAAGAAGCTTGAGGATGCGGGAGAAGTGGAGGGCCGTATGTATCCCTGTCTCAAAGATTCGGCTATGTAAGTCTCCATAGCTTTTCTCTCCTCTTGAGACAAAGGATACACGTGGCTCCGTGGGAGCGCTGCTCCTGCCTGGAGATCAATCGCACAATCCCCCTGTCTATGGGGAGGCAACTGCGTCGCCCTAGCTTTACTAAACACGATAGCCAAATCCCCATATTCAGGCGGAATGTGCAGTGCGGGCACTTGGTTTGGACTCTCCACCGAAGTCGCCCCCACGGAAACACCCAGACATCGCCCCTCACACTGAGCAGACCACCCATTGAGAGCTCTCTGTTGCCACGAAATGGCAGGGTTATGGGTACTTAACCAGGGAATTCCCAGCACCACCGGGTACGCAGGAGAGTTGATCAGATATAGCTGTATAGTCTCCTCATGACCCCCCTGCGCACACATCCTAAGTGGCGCTGTGATTTCCCTAATCAACCCCGACCCCAACGGGCGGCTATCTAAAGCATGAACGGGAAAAGGCTTGTCAACAGGCAGGAGAGGAATCCCTAAATCTAAACAAAACTTCCGATCAACAAAATTCCCAGCTGCGCCTGAATCTACTAGCGCCTTATGCTGGGAATGAGGTACAACCTGTGGAAAATAAACAGGTATACAAAAGTGTACAACAGAGAGCTCTGGGTAAGTGGGGCTTCTACTCACCTGGGAAGGCTCCCCAGTGCGTGGCCTGTTGTCTCCTCCCTCTGGGAACCCTCCCCAGCACCTGGCCGCAGTGTGCCCTCCACGACCGCAATTGGTGCAGGGGACAGGCCCCCTCGGGCTCCTCCTCCTCCTTTCTCTAGCGCCAGCACCCCCGAGCTCCATAGGGCTCGGCTCGGAGGTGCTGGAGGGTGGAATGGACGGACCCCACTCGGAACGTCCACGGGTGGCCAGCAGGGTGTCCAGACGGATGGACATGTCGACCAACTGGTCGAAGGTGAAATTGGTGTCCCTGCAGGCCAACTCACGTTGAACGTCCTCCCGTAGGCTACATCGAAAATGGTCGATGAGGGCCCGTTCATTCCACCCTGCGTCTGCCGCTGGAGTCCGGAACTCCAGCGCGAACGCCTGTGCGCTCCTCCTCCCCTGTCTCAGGTAGAATAGACGCTCCCCCGCCGCTTTGCCCTCAGGTGGATGGTCGAACACGGCCTTGAAGCGACGGGAGAACTCTGCGTAGGAGATGGTGGTGGCGTCTATCCTCCTCCACTCGGCGTTGGCCCATTCCAACGCCTTGCCCGTGAGACAGGAGATGAGGGCGGAAACGCTCTCGTGTCCCGAGGGCACCGGGTGTACAGTGGCCAGGTAGAGCTCTACTTGCAGGAGGAACCCCTGACACCCGGCAGCTGTGCCGTCATACGCCCTCGGGAGCGAGAGCCGAATCCCACTGGGTTCCGGACCTGGGACTGGTGGACCGGCCAATGGGGGTGGCAAGGTAGGTGGAGGTGTGGGTACCCCTCTGGACTCCCATCGGTGCAGGGTGTTGATGACATCCTGTAGAGCGGTCCCCAGTTGTCTGATCTGGTCATCCTGGCCGCGGACATGCTCCTCCAGCGACTCAGGTGTGGCTGTTGCTCCTGCTGATTCCATTAATTATGGTGTGTGATTCTGTCACGGGTGCTGAAGGTGGGTGTGGTGCAGGAATCAAGCGCAGGACGCAGAAACTAAGTCCAAAAGACTTTAGTGAAATATTCACGTAGTACACGAGCCCAACAAGCCCGGAGGCGAAATAAAGGCGCACACAGGCGTCAAACAAAAGGCTCACTAACATGTGCGAAAAACCTCTCCAAACAACGGAGGGAAACACGTAGCACAGAACACCAAACAGAAGCGTAATCACACACAACACCTGACACACACAACGAGAACTAAATAGGACACTAATGAAGACTAACTAGAAACAGGTGTACAACATCAAGACCAAACCAAACGAACATGAAACATACAACGGTGGCAGCTAGTACTCCGGGGACGACGACCGCCGAAACCTGCCCGAGCAAGGAGGAGGAGCAGCCTCGGCCGAAACCGTGACAGATCCAGAGGAGGAATGGGAGAAGGTCATGTGGTCTAATGAGACAAAAATAGAGCTTTTTGGTCTAAACTCCACTCGCCGTGTTTGGAGGAAGAAGAAGGATGAGTACAACCCCAAGAACACCATCCCAACCGTGAAGCATGGAGGTGGAAACATCATTCTTTGGGGATGCTTTTCTGCAAAGGGGACAGGACGATTGCACCGTATTGAGGGGAGGATGGATGGGGCCATGTATCGCAAGATCTTGGCCAACAACCTCCTTCCCTCAGTAAGAGCATTGAAGATGGGTCATGGCTGGGTCTTCCAGCATGACAACGACCCGAAACACACAGCCAGGGCAACTAAGGAGTGGCTCCGTAAGAAGCATCTCAAGGTTCTGGAGTGGCCTAGCCAGTTTCAGACCTGAACCCAATAGAACATCTTTGGAGGGAGCTGAAAGTCCGTATTGCCCAGCGACAGCCCCGAAACCTGAAGGATCTGGAGAAGGTCTGTATGGAGGAGTGTGCCAACATCCCTGCTGCAGTGTGTGCAAACCTGGTCAAGACCTACAGGAGACGTATGATCTCTGTAATTGCAAACAAAGGTTTCTGTACCAAAAATTAAGTTCTTCTTTTCTGATGTATCAAATACTTATGTCATGCAATAAACTGCAAATTAATTACTTAAAAATCATACAATGTGATTTTCTGGATTTTTGTTTTAGATTCCGTCTCTCACAGTTGAAGTGTACCTATGATAAAAATGACAGACCTCTACATGCTTTGTAAGTAGGAAAACCTGCAAAATCGGCAGTGTATCAAATACTTGTTCTCCCCACTGTATGTGGGTACTCACAGTGCTCCATGCCCAGGATACCGAAGACGATCTCTCTCAAGTAGAGGCAAGGAGGGGAGGAGGAGGAGTAAGGGAGGAGGAGGAGGGGATGAAGAGGGGAGGAGAGGGAGGAGTATGATGCTGGTACTCACAGTACTCCATGCCCAGGACAATGTCTCTGAAGTAGAGGCGTGTCTGCTCCTCAGTGAAGGGGCTGTCTGTGGGGACCTCCATCACTGGACTGGGACCGCATCAGGAACCAACACACAGATACACAGAGAGTGTTAGCGAGAAAAAGAGACAGAGAGAGAGAGAGAGGAGGGGGTGTAGATAGAGAGAGAGGGATAGAGACAAATAGAGAGACAGACAGACAGATGGAGAGACAGAGATACAGAGAGACAAAGAGAGAGTTTTTTGTCATCAACAGCTGGAAGGATACCACTTGTTAAGCTACTTTAGTTCCATTCCATATGGCATTTGAATACAGCCTATATATATAAATCCAAATCCAAGCCCACTCTGTAGCAGATTGTACAAACAGTAATGTTACACAAGACAACCACACAACCTCCCACGTCACTGGCACCCAACATCTAATAATGCCATGTCAAATCAAGGACCAAAACAGCACCACCCGGTAACAGCTCAATGTCTCCTGCTCACATAGACAATATTTCATTTAACACAGGGCTTAAATGGAACATGACCAATCTGTCCATGTTATCCACAACAGTAACAGTTAAATAGGCAAAAGGTGGATTAGCTGGGAAAAGTTGCCCTTCTATTGAAGCAAAATGTCATGATTCAGAAATAACTCCCCCATGCGACAAGATCTATTTCTTCTGTTTTCTTCTCGTTGTCATAAAGCCATTAGCTTCACATCAAAGTGGCTTCTTAGTGATAGAAACAGGGGAATAGTGATTACTAATAGCTGATAATATGCTATGAAAGTCCTGCCTACTTCCTGGATCAAGTCCCATTCTGTTTTTGAATGGGATTCACAAAAGGTTTTCAATTGCGTTTCTTTTTTCACAATCAAAAACCTTCATGAAAGCCATCAGGTAGAAGGTCATTAATCCATGAATACAAATATTATTTTACATACTGTATATCTTAAATGACAGCATTTTCATGAATTTGATGATAATACTCTTGAATCCCATTCAAAAACAGTATGGGACATGATCCAGGAAGTAGGCGGGACTTTCATAGAGTATAGCTGATATTAATATTACATTTGCGTCTTTGGGTCCAAAACGTCTATGGATCCAAAATGTCTTTGGGTCAATTTTTCTACAGGAAGGGATGTATTATTATTAACTGGACATGAAAGGGTTAACCAACCAGTGGGGCAGAAAGTGTAGAGAAACCCTGGTGCAGTGGTGTAGTGCTAATACATTTGTTACATTTTAGTCATTTAGCAGACGCTCTTATCCAGAGCGACTTACAGTTAGTGAGTGCATACATTCTTTTTTTATTTTTCATACTGGCCCCCCGTGGGATACCACTGGTAATAACTGTCAAGTGTAAAACATAAGCACATAATGAATCCCTCTGGAGAGAGAGAGAGAGAGAGAGAGAGAGAGAGAGAGAGAGAGAGAGAGAGAGAGAGAGAGAGAGAGAGAGAGAGAGAGAGAGAGAGAGAGAGAGATGGGGGAGGGAGCAGTGAACAAACACAGGCACTACATCAGCTTTGAGTAATGAAGGAGAACACTGGAGAGAGGGAAGAGAGGAGAAGGGGGATGAGGGGAAAAGGGAAGATGGGATGGCAACCTGGCCTCAGAGCATTTTGTATTATTCTGTATGTAAATCCGAGACATTGCTTTTAGTATGATATGTTACATTTCGTATGGCATGAATTAATTTGTGGAAGTCCATCACCCATTTCATATGAGATGTTACAAATTACAATTCGTATTATACGTTACGAATTAGCAAAACGTACAATATGTTACGAATTAGCAAAATGTACAATATGTTCCGAATTTTCTAAACTTATGATAGACAAATTCTAGCTAGGTGGCTAGGTTGCTAATGTTAGCTAGATGGCTAACGTTAGCGAAGCTAGGGGTTAGGATTAAGGTTAGGGTTAAGTTTAGGAGTTAGGTTAAAGAGTTAAGGTTAGGGTTAGGGGAAGGATTAGCTAAAAGGTTTAAAGTTAAGGTTAGGGGAAGGGTTAGCTAACATGCTAAGTACAGTAGTAAGTAGTTGAAAAGTTGCTAATTATCTCAAATGCAAAAGTTGTCCATGATGAGATTCAAACTCGCAACCTTTGGGTTGCTAGATGTTTGCGTTATACGCCCCACCCATACACCCCGACCAACCACCCTAGTTTCGTTTTTGCATTAAGTAACCATCTGTCTTTTGTGACCATACCAAATGTAACATATCTTACTAATTTGAGTGTCCTGGATATACGTGTACTATGTTATGTCTAGTCTATGAGACCAGGCTGGTGATGGGGGCCAGGCTTCAATTATTGTTGAAAAAAGTGCAATACTTAGGCTACTCACCCCTTTGGCATCAAATCAAACACTGCGGGAGATGGTGAGAAGAGAAATACATGAGTCTACATACAGTGCATTCGTAAAGTATTCAGACCCCTTCCTTTTTTCCACATTTTGTTATGTTACAGCATTATTCTAAAATTGATTAAATTAAACAACAACACAATCTCATCAATCTACACACAATACCCCATAATGACAAAGCTAAAACCGGTTTTACACATTTCTGCAAATGTATAAAAAATCAAACACAGAAATACCTTATTTACATAAGTATTCAGACCCTTTGCTATGAGACTCAAACTTGAGCTCATGTGCATCCTGTTGTTTCCATTGATCATCCTTGAAATGTTTCTACAACTTTCTACAACTTGGAGTCCACCTATGATATATTCAGTTGATTGGACATGATTTGGAAAGGCACACACCATATAAGGTCCCACAGTTGACAGTGCATGTCAGAGCAAAAACCAAGCCATGAGGTCGAAGGAATTGTCCGTAGAGCTCCGAGACAGGATTGTGTCGAGGCACAGATCTGAGGAAGGGTACCAAAACATTATTGAAGGTCCCCAAGAACACAGTTGCCTCCATCATTCTTAAATTAAAGAAGTTTGGAACCACCAAGACTCTTCCTAGAGCTGGCTGCCCGACCAAACTGAGCAATCGGGGGAGAAGGGCCTTGGTCAGGGAGGGATGGTCACTCTGACAGAGCTCCAGAGTTCCTCTGTGGAGATGTGAGAACCTTCCAGAAGGACAACCATCTCTGCAGCACTCCACCAATCAGGCCTTTATGGTAGAGTGGCCAGACCAAAGCCACTCCTCAGTAAAAGGCACATGACAGCCCACTTGGAGTTTGCCAAAAGGCACCTAAAGGACTCTCAGACCATGAGAAACAAGATTCTCTGGTCTGATGAAACCAAGATTGAACTCTTTGGCCTGAATGCCAAGAGTCATGTCTCGAGGAAACCTGGCCCCATCCCTACGGTGAAGCATGGTGGTGGCAGCATCATGCTGTGGGCTTGTTTTTCAGCGGCAGGGACTGGAAGACTAGTCAGGATCGAGGGAAAGTTGAATGGAGCAAAGTACAGAGAGATCCTTCATGAAAACCTGCTCCGAGTGGTCAAGACCTCATACTGGCGCGAAGGTTCACCTTCCAACAGGACAATGACCCTAAGCACACAGCCAAGACAACGCAGGAGTGGCTTCGGCACAAGTCTCTGAATGTCCTTGAGTGGCCCAGCCAGAGCCCAGATTTGAATCCGATCAAACATCTCTGGAGAGACCTGAAAATAGCTGTGCAGCGACGCTCCCCATCCAACCTGACAGAGCTTGAGAGGATCTGCAGAGAAGAATGGGAGAAACTCCCCAAATACAGGTGTGCCAAGCTTTTAGCGTCATACCCAAGAAGACTCGAGGCTGTAATCGCTGCCAAAGGTGCTTCAACAAAGTACTGAGTAAAGAGTCCGAATACTTTTTTATTTGTAATAAATTTGCAAAAATGTATAAAAACCTGTTTTTGTTTTGTCATATGGGGTATTGTGTGTAGATTGATGAAAAAAACAATTTAATCCATTTCAGAATAAGGCTGTAACGTAACAAAATGTGGATAAAGTCAAGGGGTCTGAATACTTTCCGAATGCACTGTACATACATGTATGTCAAAGAGATTGTAGTATATTGTAGAACTCGGCACAATGGGTTGAAGACTGACTGACACAAACACTAAGTTACTACACCTTTTCACACAAGGCCTTAAATGAGCTAAATAAGATCATCAGCCAATGGCCATGCCTAAGTCAGCCTTCCTCTCCTGCCATGCCTACTACGTTGGGCCAGTAACCAAAAGGTTGCTGGATCGAATCCCCGAGCTGACAAGGTAAAGATCTGTCGTTCTGCCCCTGAGCAAGGCAGTTAACCCACTGTTCCCCGGGCGCCGATGACATGGATGTCGATTAAGGCAGCCCCCCGCACCTCTCATAAAGGTTCTTCAATTGTCCCTTTAGGAGAACTCTCTGAAAATATTTTTTGGGGGTTCCAAGTGGAACCCTTTTACTAATACAAGGTTCTACGTGAAACCCTTTCACCACTAAAAAAGGTTCTAAGTAGAACTAAAGGGTTCTACTTGAAACCAAAAAGGGTTCTCCTATGGGGACAAATTAAGAACCCTTTTTTTCTAAGAGTGTGCTAAGGGCTTCATTAATGAGCATTTGCATATGGAGTCAACTGTCCCAGCTGCTAAGGGCACCAACGGGCCGATTTAGAGTTTGAGATAAGCATGCTCAACTTGGACTTTCACATAAATCATTCATTGATGTCAACGTGAGGTTAAGTGCACAGTGAGAGAGCAGGAGAGAGTAGTTTGGTGAGGTACATACCCATGTGGAGGTTATCCTCGGCAGGATCATCCAACACCTGCAACAATGATAATACATCATCAGGAATACATCATATAATAGAATACACAACAGACCCTATAGTATAAGGACATGGCATTAGCATTACACTGAAAAATGCAACATAACAAGTATTCATTGGAGGATATTAATATCTGTACTATATCATTGTACTAACCATCTGTGACAAATGTAATTGCCACGTTATGTTTTACATTTTCCTCTAGCAGACTTTAATCTTTTATTAGAAGATAAAGGTTCTGAGCATAATAAGAACATTTTACTGGTCTAGAATCCAATATTGGCTGTAAGATTAATTAGTGAAGCACTATTAATATAATTCCATCCCAGACTCAACCCAGGCCTGGTACTGTAGAACAGTGGTTCTCAAACGGTTTCACTCGGGCCCCCCTTACATCATTGGGGAACATCCCGCGCCATTTTAAAGCTCATTTCCTGCTTTCTTCTTCAATTTTTTTTTGCCATGGGATGGAAAGAACATTTTGCAGTTTTAAAGCGAATTTCCTGCTATTCTACACATTTTTCCATGTCTTATGTGTGTTCATGTGATCGCAAAATCACCTAGCTAAAAAATTTTAGCTGACATGGGCTAGTTCATCTGGACTTTTCTGACAAGTTATAAATAGCTTTCTAAGGTCTGCAATGACTAACATGACAAGAGGAAAACTGCTGATGCACTACCCAATTTTCAACATTGCACCTTGTGCATTGTACTATTATAACTTTCAGGGGGGGATAGGACGACAGAGAAAGAGGAGGAGAGAGGAGAGAAAGGGGAAGAGGAGAAGTAGGGGAGGGGGAAAGGACGAGAGAAGTGTGTGAGGAGGAGAGAAAGAGGAGGACAGGAGGCAGGGTCTGATTAATGCAGGGGATTATCGGGGCTGAAGCCCCCTGGGCCCAGGCTCGTGGGGGGACCAAATATACAGCTTGTTGCATTGTGGCCATAGACATACAGTGCCTTGCAAAAGTATTCATCCCCCTTGGCGTATTTCCTATTTTGTTGCATTACAACCTGTAATTTAAATTGATTTTTATTTGGACATACACAAAATAGTCCCCCCAAAAATAACTTGTTTAAAAAAAATCTAAAAAATAAATAACGGAAAAGTGTTGCATGCATATGAATTCACCCCCTTTGCTATGAAGCCCCTAAATAAGATCTGGTGCAACCAATTACCTTCAGAAGTCACATAATTAGTTAAATAAAGTCCACTTGTGTGCAATCTGTGTGACATGATCTGTCACATAATCTCAGTATATATACACCTGCTCTGAAAGGCCCCAGAGTCTGCAACACCACTAAGCAAGGGGCACCACCAAGTAAGCGGCACCATGAAGACCAAGGAGCTCTCCAAACAGGTCAGGGACAAAGTTGTGGAGAAGTACAGATCAGGGTTCTAAAAAAATATACGAAACTTTGAACATCCCACAGAGCACCATTAAATCCATTATTAAAAAATGGAAAGAATATGGCACCACAACAAACCTGCCAAGAGAGGGCCGCCCACCAAAACTCACGGACCAGGCAAGGAGGGCATTAATCAGAGAGGCAACAAAGAGACCAAAGATAACCCTGAAGGAGCTGCAAAGCTCCACAGCGGAGATTGGAGTATCTGTCCATAGGACCACTTTAAGCCGTACACTCCACAGAGCTGGGCTTTACGGAAGAGTGGCCAGAAAAAAAGCCATTGCTTAAAGAAAAAGGCATGTGGGAGACTCCCCAAACATATGGAAGAAGGTACTCTGGTCAGATGAGACTAAAATTGAGCTTTTTGGCCATCAAGGAAAACGCTATGTCTGGCGCAAACCCAACACCTCTCATCACCCCGAGAACACCATCCCCACAGTGAAGCATGGTGGTGGCAGCATCATATTGTGGTGATGTTTTTTTATCGGCAGGGACTGGGAAACTTGTCAGAATTGAAGGAATGATTGATGGCGTTAAATACAGGGAAATTCTTGAGGGAAACCTGTTTCAGTCTTCCAGAGATTTGAGACTGGGATGGAGGTTCACCTTAAGCATACTGCTAAAGCAACACTTGAGTGGTTTAAGGGGAAACATTTAAATGTCTTGCAATGGCCTAGTCAAAGCCCAGACCTCAATCCAATTGAGAATTTGGTGTATGATTTAAAGACTGCTGTACATTAGAGGAACCTATCCAACTTGAAGGAGCTGGAGCAGTTTTGCTTTGAAGAATGGGCAAATATCCCAGTGGCTAGATGTGCCAAGCTTTTATAGACATACCCTAATATACTTGCAGCTGTAATTGCTGAAAAAGGTGGCTCTACAAAGTATTGACGGGGGGGGGGGGGGGGGGGGTGAATAGTTATTTACGCTCAAGTTTTCTGTTTTTTTCTCACCCAAAAATATTTTGCACCTTCAAAGTGGTAGGCATGTTGTGTAAATCAAATGATATAAACCCCCAAAAATTCATTTTTTATTCCAGGTTGTAAGGCAACAAAATAGGAAAAATGTCAAGGGGGGTGAATACTTTCACAAGCCACTGTATAATCCATAGAAGGGTTTTGGAACCTCTTACCCTGGCAATTTTAAACTCATGGCTGCCAGTCTTGACTTGAATGGGAACTGTCATTTATGGATTATATTTCTATGGTTGGTTGCAGCTGTCTGTTTGCCTTTTGCACATTTCTAAATACAATCGCAGGAAAAACGTTCAGTTTGGAAAGCAAATGTCTACCGCTGAAAAGAGAGGACTAATCTGTCAGTAGAACTAATTTTTAAAAATTGTTCTCAACAACTCAATTTTTTTTGCAACAGCAGCATTGTAGCTCATCTTGAGATAGGCTATTGCCAAGAGGAGCGCATCGGCCATCACCGTGAGTAGTAGCCTATGGCTTTATCTTCATCATTAGGTGAGTCAGTTTGCCACTGGAAATTGTATTTAGTAGCCTACTGTAGCCTATAATATATATACAGTATTTTGCCTCCTAATATTGTACAATCTGTGTCGCTTCATTGGCCTGGGCTATTGTTGAATGAATGAATTACATTTTATTTTTGTGTCAAATCACCAGTTGGCAACCTATCCCTTATGGGATTAATTGATACATAAACAAACATTACAATAATTAACTGTAATAATTCAGTGATAATTCTTCTTCCGGTGTTCTCTGCAGTGCGCATCGCATAAAGAGTGAAAAAATGTAAGATAAAAATCCATACATAACAGTAAATAAGGTTATCCAAACAATAATTATATCCCTAGAGCAATAAAAATATATACATACATACATACATACAGACATACATACATACATACATACATACATACATACATACATACATACATACATACATACATACATACATATACACTGTATATATACACACATACATACATACATACATACATACATAACATATGCAGATAAATAAATACAGAAAAATGAAACAGAAGGCATTTGTACCCAGTATGGCACAAAGAGAAGATTCATGTGGGACACAAGCCTATACGCAATCTATATACACATACATATTATTTCTTAATCCGGCCCTGGGAAAGGAGGGCGGCTGGCTGCTCTGGGATGGAGCTGTAGAGTTGAAACACTAAGCTAAGAGGAGCTCCACTTTCACTGTAAACTCATTACGACTGACTGGCACAGTGCTGCTAGGAGCCCCAGAGGTATCCATGGCCACCCACTGACTCCATCCCATCTCCAGTGCCTCAACCCTGCCCTCCTTTCACTGTAAACTCATTATGACTGGCGGGCCTGGCATGGTGCCACCCACTAACTCCAGTCCCAGCCCTCCCCGAGCCCTCTCTCCACCAACACCTAGCCCTCCATCCTGCTCTGATGAGGAACCCAATTACGTCTGGGAGCCCCCGCCATCTGCCTGTGATTGAAGAGCACTCTGATAATGTTACTGGGGAGAGGAGAGAGAGGGTCAGTGCGGTGCTTGTCTGTCGCTCCTCTCTAAATCAGTGCCTCTCCCCTCTATTCCCATCTCCTTTACATAAGCCACTGTGGTAAGCAGCGCAGTACTTGGTTGCATCCCAAATGGCACCCTATCCCATATACAGTACACTCCTTCCCAGCTAGCACATTTGGTTCCTTGGAAGTTGTGGGAATGTATGTTTTTGGTTTAACATTGTTGTGGGAATGAAGCCATAAGTTTCCTGACTGTTAAACGGAACGTTTTTTTTAACATTCTGAGAACAGAAGTGAACATTTTGCCTGTTCTGGGAACATACATTTTTAGGTTTCTGGGAGGTTCTAGAGTTTTACTCTGGTTTCGTGAAAGTTGTCCTGGGAGGTTTTATGAACGCTCTGAGAATGGAAATAATAGGTTATTTTAAGGTAATTAAATATTCTTAGAACATTCTCTAAATATTGTGAAAGTTTTGTTATGGTTATTATTGAACATTTTCTTAACAGTAAGAATTAAATGTAAAGGTTATTTGGAGGTTGTTGACATCATCAACCAATTTTTTTACATCATCAACCAATTAGTAGACAATTAGTAGGCAATGCCTACTCACAATTGGTCAAAATCACACAAATAACACAGATTATGTCATTGGAAACACTTATCTTCCTCTTATCTTTTTTACTACAAAACATAGAAACACACCATTTTCACATACTGTATGTTGATGTTGGGTTGGTGCTGGAGATGATGAATATGAAGTAGAACAATTGTGAAGTTTCCCTTTAAAACGTTCACTGAATGTTTTAATAAGACTTTTAAAGTAACTGCCCAGTGGAAATTGCTCTTAAAAAATGCATATTCTGTTAACTCATATCCAAATAATGTTATTGACTCGTCCAATACTCATATTTGTGGCCAAAGCATAAACTGGAGAAAAAAAAATAACATAAAAAAAAAAAACACCTCAACCCACTGGGCAAAAACTAGTTGAATCAATGTTGTTTCTACGTCATTTCAATCCAAATATTAAATGTGATGACATTGAATCAATGTGGAAAACTGATTGGATTTGCAAAAAGTCATCAGCGTAAGGAAATGTCTTTTTTCCACCCAATTTTTAACCTAAATCCAATGACAGGGTGACATTTTGGGTTGATTACACATTGAATTCACATTAGTTGACAACTCAACCACATGTACAGTGGGGAAAAAAAGTATTTAGTCAGCCACCAATTGTGCAAGTTCTCCCACTTAAAAAGATGTGAGACGCCTGTAATTTTCATCATAGGTACACGTAAACTATGACAGACAAATTGAGCATTTTTTTTCCAGAAAATCACATTGTAGGATTTTTTATGAATTTATTTGCAAATTATGGTGGAAAATAAGTATTTGGTCACCTACAAACAAGCAAGATTTCTGGCTCTCACAGACCTGTAACTTCTTCTTTAAGAGGCTCCTCTGTCCTTCACTCGTTACCTGTATTAATGGCACCTGTTTGAACTTGTTATCAGTATAAAAGACAACTGTCCACAACCTCAAACAGTCACACTCCAAACTCCACTATGGCCAAGACCAAAGAGCTGTCAAAGGACACCAGAAACAAAATTGTAGACCTGCACCAGGCTGGGAAGACTGAATCTGCAATAGGTGCGCAGCTTGGTTTGAAGAAATCAACTGTGGGAGCAACTATTAGGAAATGGAAGACATACAAGACCACTGATAATCTCCCTCGATCTGGGGCTCCATGCAAGATCTCACCCGTGGGGTCAAAATGATCACAAGAACGGTGAGCAAAAATCCCAGAACCACATGGGGGGACCTAGTGAATGACCTGCAGAGAGCTGGGACCAAAGTAACAAAGCCTACCATCAGTAACACACTACGCCGCCAGGGACTCAAATCCTGCAGTGCCAGATGTGTCCCCCTGCTTAAGCCAGTACATGTCCAGGCCCGTCTGAAATTTGCTAGAGTGCATTTGGATGATCCAGAAGAGGATTGGGAGAATGTCATATGGTCAGATGAAACCAAAATAGAACTTTTTGGTAAAAACTCAACTCGTCGTGTTTGGAGGACAAAGAATGCTGAGTTGCATCCAAAGAACACCATACCTACTGTGAAGCATGGGGGTGGAAACATCATGCTTTGGGGCTGTTTTTCTGCAAAGGGACCAGGACGACTGATCTGTGTAAAGGAAAGAATGAATGGGGCCATGTATCGTGAGATTTTGAGTGAAAACCTCCTTCCATCAGCAAGGGCATTGAAGATGAAACGTGGCTGGGTCTTTCAGCATGACAATGATCCCAAACACACCGCCCGGGCAACGAAGGAGTGGCTTCGTAAGAAGCATTTCAAGGTCCTGGAGTGGTTTTTGCGACTGCACTTGAAGAAACTTTCAAAGTTCTTGAAATGTTCCGTATTGACTGACCTTCATTTCTTAAAGTAATGATGGACTGTTGTTTCTCTTTGCTTATTTGAGCTGTTCTTGACATAATATGGACTTGGTATTTTACCAAATAGGGCTATCTTCTGTATACCCCCTCTACCTTGTCACAACACAACTGATTGGCTCAAATGTATTAAAAGGAAAGAAATTCCACAAATTACTTTTTAAGAAGGCACACCTGTTAATTGAAACGCATTCCAGGTGACTACCTCATGAAGCTGGTTGAGAGAATGCCAAGAGTGTGCAAAGCTGTCATCAAGGCAAAGTGTGCCTATTTGAAGAATCTCAAATCTCAAATATATTTTGATTTGTTTAACACTTTTTTGGTTACTACATGATTCCATATGTGTTATTTCATAGTGTTGGTGTCTTCACTATTATTCTACAATGTAGAAAATAGTAAAAATAAATAAAAACCTTGAATGAGTAGGTGTTCTAAAACTTTTGACCGGTAGTGTATGTATGGAGCATAATGTATTTACTGTTTTATTCACATGTTTTCAAGTACTGGTGACAAATCATGCATTCCGATTCTTGCATAGATTGTAATGGACACATATAATGTGTGTAAAATACTTTTTTGAAGGTTGTACTGATTATGATTAGCTAATGCTAAGTTAATTGCTAGCTATGTGTGGCGCCATGTTTGTTGACATCATACAATGCATTCTGGTTGTGACGTAAACGTCTGTCAGAACAAAGATGTTATAACAAAACGAGGTGAAGGGATGGTTCACTCGTCTTTCAAGTAAACTTCCGGAAGCGAATGATGGCAGATGACACACCCCCATCAACATGCATACTGCAAACAGACCAAACTCATCTTGTCTCCTCTTCTAATCTTTGGTTGATGCAAAAAAAAAAAAAATGGCGGCGTGCACAAACTACCCATGGTCGGATTACTTTTGATTTTTAGAAAGTGTTTTCCTCAATTATTTCGATCACTGGTGAGATCACCTGTGATGTGATGAATTGTAAATAGTAATTGCTATTAGCTAATTCATATACGGTTTCTGTCAGTCCAGAGTTAGCTAAATATGACCGCTTGTGTTAGGTCACATTCCAAGCTAGCACTAAAACTAATGTAGCCTTCATTTTCCGGTTTGGATGAGAATTGTGTTATGCTGTTGCTACCTCTGTGAATGTCTGAACATTGCATCCAAAAATAAACTGCTCATATTGAGGACATAATGTTGTAAAGACTGTTTGTGCAACATGTTTCTGTACAGAAACTGTGTGGCCAGCTCAAACGCTGACTGTTGCATCAATCGTAACTGGACGTTCTAAAAAAGTGTTCTAATCACACCCGTTTGAGTATACGTTGCAGGGACAACTGTAGAATGATCACACCCATTTGTTCGTACGTGTCAAAGGGTTAAAAATATTTTTAAATAACATTCTTAGAAAACCTGTAGGAAACGTTACGCAGAAGTACTGACATTTCCACAGAAGAACGTTGTTTTCTTAATGTTCTCTCAACTATTTGAGAACATTCCCTATGTCAAACCAGTTGGAGAACGTCGCTGGAACATTACCCAAAATTGTATTAAATGTAACCATGTTTGAACTTTGTAAGAAACGTTCTGTTAAAGTAATGAAATACCAATAAAACAACGTTTTTTTGTCATGCTCCTTAAATGTGCTGAGAATGTTCCAAAGCCAAGCAACTATCCTGCACCATTCCCAGAAAGTTGTGGGAAGGTTATAAAAATAAGCATAGGACAACCATAATCTCACCAAGCTTTAAGAAACATATGGTTCTCAGAACGTTATGTGCTAGCTGGGTAGGTTCTCCCCTCACCTCCACCAGTTTGACTATGTTGAGATGGTCCAGCTTCCTGAGTATGGCAATCTCCTGGTAGACCCTCTCCAGGGGGCCTAGGACTTTGGGCTGCTCTCCTTGGACCGCTGCCTTAGGTCCTCTGGGAGGGGGGCGTCCTGCAGGGAATCACAACAGCCACACAAACCACCAACCTCAGCTGACAATTCCATTAAATTCAATAAAATGTTTTTTTATCTCTTCAGGCGCAATTAAGAAAGGCAAGTTAGTTAAACGCACCATAATCAACATCCTCCACAACAAAGTCCCTGTTAGCAGTCTCACAAAGCATATGTGAGACACAAGTCAATAATTATATTTTCACCAGTGAACAAGTCAAGTTACAATCACTCATATCTGGGTACATGAGAAAAGCGTATACAGGAGTAATGCCACTGTTTAAGATTAGGGTGACCACATTTAAAAAACCAATTATGGGGACAAGGGAATGATTTTGAGGGACATTCACGAGACAGACTAGTGTAGCTTACACAGTGTAGCGAGTGTGAAACTGAATTGGATTTTTGTATACATATTTTAATAGGCTACATATAGCCTACCATTTGTATTTTATATTAATACTTTTGCTTATTCGATCTGGTCACTAACATAGGCCTACGGCATTGCACCAAATTCTTGATTCAAAAACATCTAATCTCTGCTTCAGAACCAAAGATTTGCTTGTCTTGACTGTTGACCAATGACCAGTCATCAGCATTGGCGCGCAAAGGCAGTGAACATATCCAGATTAGTGACCAGAAAGGGGTTGTTTAATTTTCTATGGGTTTTCCTGGCAAAAACAGAGTAGCCTACCTACGTTAATATTATCCATATAAAATACAGTTTAGCAATCTGCTACAGACACATCTTTGCCAGAACAATAGGCTACCTGGTGATGATTTCATTGATCATTCTCATATGACAAATAGGCCTAGTTTGGGTGGGTTTATAATTATATACCTCAGTGGTTAAATGTCTAGAGATACAGTTGAAGTCGGAAGTTTACATACACCTTAGCCAAATACATTTAAACTCAGTTTTTCACAATTCCTGACATTTAATCCTAGTAAAAATTCCCTGTTTTATGTCAGTTAGGATCACCACTTTATTTTAAGAATGTGAAATGTCAGAATAATAGTACAGAGAATGATTTATTTCTGCTTTTATTTCTTTCATCACATTCCCAGTGGGTCAGAAGTTTACATACACTCAATTAGTATTTGGTAGCATTGCCTTTAAATTGTTTAACTTGGGTCAAATGTTTCGGGTAGCCTTCCACAAGCTTCCCACAATAAGTTGGGTGAATTTTGGCCCATTCCTCCTGACAGAGATGGTGTAACTGAGTCAGGTTTGTAGGCCTCTTGCTCGCACACGCTTTTTCAGTTCTGCCCACACATTTTCTATAGGATTGAGGTCAGGGCTTTGGATGGCCACTCCAATACCTTGACTTTGTTGTCCTTAAGCCATTTTGACACAACTTTGGAAGTATGCTTGGGGTCATTGTCCATTTGGAAGACCCATTTGCGACCAAGCTTTAACTTCCTGACTGATGTCTTGAGATGATGCTTCAATATATAAACATAATTTTCCTTCCTCTTGATGCCATCTATTTTGTGAAATGCACCAGTCCCTCCTGCAGCAAAGCACCCCCACAGCATGATGCTGCCACCCTCGTGCTTCACGGTTGGGATGGTGTTCTTCGGCTTGCAAGCATTCCCCTTTTTCCTCCAAACATAACGATGGTCATTATGGCCAAACAGTTCTATTTTTGTTTCATCAGACCAGAGGACATTTCTCCAAAAAGTACGATCTTTGTCCCCATGTGCAGTTGCAAACCGTAGTCTGTCTTTTTATGGCGGTTTTGGAGCAGTGGCTTCTTCCTTGCTGAGCGGCCTTTCAGGTTATGTCAATATAGGACTCGTTTTACTGTGTATATACAGTGAGAGAAAAAAGTATTTGATCCCCTGCTGATTTTGTACGTTTGCCCACTGACAAAGAAATGATCAGTCTAAAATTTTAATGGTAGGTGTATTTTAACAGTGAGAGACAGAATAACAACAAAAAAATCCAGAAAAACGCATGTCAAAAATGTTATAAATTGATTTGCATTTTAATGAGGGAAATAAGTATTTGACCCCTCTGCAAAACATGACTTAGTGCTTGGTGGCAAAACCTTTGTTAGCAATCACAGAGGTCAGACGTTTCTTGTGTTGGCCACCAGGTTTGCACACATCTCGGGAGGGATTTTGTCCCACTCCTCTTTGCAGATCTTCTCCAAGTCATTAAGGTTTCGAAGGCTGACGTTTGGCAACTCGAACCTTCAGCTCCCTCCACATATTTTCTATGGGATTAAGGTCTGGAGACCGGCTAGGCCACTCCAGGACCTTAATGTGCTTCTTCTTGAGACACTCCTTTGTTGCCTTGGCCGTGTGTTTTGGGTCATTGTCAAGATGGAATACCCATCCACGACCCATTTTCAATGCCCTGGCTGAAGGAAGGAGGTTCTCACCCAAGATTTGACGGTACATGGCCCCGTCCATCGTCCCTTTGATGCGGTGAAGTTGTCCTGTCCCCTTAGCAGAAAAACACCCCCAAAGCATAATGTTTCCACCTCCATGTTTGACGTGGGGATGGTGTTCTTGGGGTCATAGGCAGCATTCCTCCTCCTCCAAACACGGCGAGTTGAGTTGATGCCAAAGAGCTCCATTCTGGTCTCATCTGACCACAACACTTTCACCCAGTTCTCCTCTGAATCATTCAGATGTTAATTGGCAAACTTCAGATGGGCATGTATATGTGCTTTCTTGAGCAGGGGGACCTTGCGGGCGCTGCAGGATTTCAGTCCTTCACGGCGTAGTGTGTTACCAATTGTTTTCTTGGTGACTATGGTCCCAGCTGCCTTGAGATCATTGACAAGATCCTCCTGTGTAGTTCTGGGCTGATTCCTCACCATTCTCATGATCATTGCAACTCCACGAGGTGAGATCTTGCATGGAGCCCCAGGCCGAGGGAGATTGACAGTTCTTTTGTGTTTCTTCCATTTGCGAATAATCGCACCAACTGTTGTCACCTACTCACCAAGCTGCTTGGCGATGGTCTTGTAGCCCATTCCAGCCTTGTGTAGGTCTACAATCTTGTCCCTGACATCCTTGGAGAGCTCTTTGGTCTTGGCCATGGTGGAGAGTTTGGAATCTGATTGATTGATTGCTTCTGTGGACAGGTGTCTTTTATACAGGTAACAAACTGAGATTAGGAGCACTCCCTTTAAGAGTGTGCTCCTAATCTCAGCTCGTTACCTGTATAAAAGACACCTGGGAGCCAGAAATCTTTCTGATTGAGAAGGGGTCAAATACTTATTTCCCTCATTAAAATGCAAATCAATTTATAACATTTTTTACATGCATTTTTCTGGATTTTTTTGTTGTTATTCTGTCTCTCACTGTTCAAATAAACCTACCATTAAAATTATAGACTGATAATTTCTTTGTCAGTGGGCAAACGTACAAAATCAGCAGGGGATCAAATACTTTTTTCCCTCACTGTAGATACTTTTGTACCTGTTTCCTCCAGCATCTTCACAAGGTCCTTTGCTGTTGTTCTGGGATTGATTTGCACTTTTTGCACCAAAGTAGGTTCATCTCTAGTAGACAGAACGCGTCTCCTTCCTGAGCGGTATGACGGCTGCGTGGTCCCATGGTGTTTATACTTGCGTAGTATTGTTTGTACAGATGAACGTGGTACCTTCAGGCGTTTGGAAATTGCTCCCAATGATGAACCAGACTTGTGGAGGTCTACACATATTTTTCTGAGGTCTTGGTCTTGATTTCTTTAGATTTTCCCATGATGTCAAGCAGAGAGGCACTGAGTTTGAAGGTAGGCCTTGAAATACATCCACAGGTACACCTCCAATTGCCTATCAGAAGCTTCTAAAGCCATGCCATCATTTTCTGGAATTTTCCAAGCTGTTTAAAGGCACAGTCAACTTAGTGTATGTAAATTTCTGACCCACTGGAATTGTGATACAGTGAATTATAAGTGAAATAATCTGTCTGTAAACAATTGTTGGAAACATTTCTTGTGTCATGCGCAAAGTAGATGTCCTAACCGACTTGCCAAAACTATAGTTTGTTAACAAGACATTTGTGGAGTGGTTGAAAAACGAGTTTTAATGACTCCAACCTAAGTGTATGTAAACTTCCGATTTCAACTATATCTTGTCATAAAGTGCAACCCCAAGAGACAGGTTGGAATGTATGACTGAAATATAGGACAAATCAACCTTTGTTTGTAAATTAGTGGTGTTTTAATTTGTTGATAAAATGCAGGACATGATTGTTTAGTTGCAGGACACGGGACAAAGGGCTAAAACGTGTGACTGTCCCGCACAATCTGGAACATGTGGTCACACTACTTAAGTTCCTATCTGTATCCTTCGAGCTGGATTGTAATTATATAATATATGCCATTTAGCAGACGCTTTTATCCAACATGACTTACAGTCATGCGTGTATAAATTTTTTTACGTGTGGGTGGTACCGGAAATCAAAGTCACCAACTGAGCTCCAGAGGACCAGAGACCTAAGGAGTGTTGAATGTGTAAAGGCCAAACCGTGTGACACGTACGTGGGAATCCATACTGCTTCATCAGCTTCTTCTTGGACACCAACTTCATGGCCTGGAAGAGAAGGAGAGGGGGATGCGATTGATGTTATTGGTGAGCTAACATGCCATATCTTTCATTCTGGTCACTTACTCACTATTAGTTAAATCACTATAACAACAAAGAGACACACACACCATACAGTTCACTTTAGTGCAGAACAGATTTGAGTACAAGTTTATTCAATAATTTTTGTTCATTCATTAATCCATCCATTTATTTATTCATCCATCCATTCATTCATTTCTTCATTCATTACATGCTGAACAGGATTAAGAGAGAGAGACTAACAGAAAGGGGCTTACTAGATACTGTATAGAACAGAACAGCTGTTTTTTAAAAGGTGTAGAGAAGTCTGAAGTCTTTCAGCATTCAATAAATGTCATATTCATTAGCGTTCAGTACACAAGGGTTCATATTCATTAGCGTTCAGTACACAAGGGTTCATTTTCATTAGCGTTCAGTACACAAGGATTCATATTCATTAGCGTTCAGTCCACAAGGGTTCATATTCATTAGCGTTCAGTACACAAGGGTTGGCGTGACACTCGCAGTCAAAGCATCCTAATTTCTAGTGAAGTGGATGACATAATAACATCTCTAACTTCCTGGAATCATTTCCATATTAATCAAAGAAAAGCTTTCATAAATATTGTTTATTGTGCTAATGACGTACTTAAAATTCCCAGCACCACTCTCTCTGCCGGTGGGTAAGTGATTGCATAAATTACTATGGAAATGAGGTGATACACGGTGGAAGATGGCTTATGTTAAGGAAGGGTTGACTTCTGTTAGTGGCTAGTTTAACTCTACTAGCTACCATGTAGAATACAGGTATGGTAATGACTCCAGAAAGCAAGCTGATGGTCCAATACTGGAGCCTACAGTTTGTTACCATGCAGTAGGTCTACAAGGTTCGGTGGCCACTGGCCATACATTCAAATAGAAACTCATTAACTTACAGTAATGCTATTGAAGTTCAATCCTACACTTTCTTCTGTAAGTAAGATCTTTCAAACCTTCAGCTCAGGATAGAATTAAGAACATTCTGTGACTTCACAACTTCAGAGTATTCTGGTGTTCAAATGATGCGCGAGCCCAGTTCCTTCAGTGACACACACACACACACACACACACACACACACACACACACACACACACACACACACACACACACACACACACACACATACACACACACACACACACACACACACACACACACACACACACACACACACACACACCTCATTCCCTTCTCCTCTATAGCACTAATTAGGTGTTAATTCCTTGCACCTGCAGATTAAATGTATTTTGTGTTGGCTAATGAATAAGGCCCACCTGAAAGCATCACACAGCTTTATTAATGGCAGCATTCATATTCTCACTGTGTGTGTAATGTTAGGGATATCAGACGCTGTTCAGACATGATCATGAAGGACCATGGATGGTGATCATTTCTATTTCTTTAATTTCTTCAGACAGTCCCACCACTATGCTAGTATATTCCCTAATTCTGTATGTAACGTCAGGGACATCAGACTATTCGTTTTTCAGCGGATGAAAAAGATGAATGGAGAGATGTTTTTTTCTTTCTGTTTTATTCCACTGCTCCAGTTACAGTCCCACCACCAGTAGTACCACTAGTTATTCCCTGCCCATGTCAAATATCACAACATTGAAGCCTATTCAAGATCCAACAGATCCACAGATTACGCAATCTCTATTGTACTCCACACGGCCCCACCTGGACAAAAGGAACACCTACGTGAGAATGCTGTTCATTGACTACAGCTCAGCGTTAAACCCCATAGTGCCCTTCAAGCTCATCACTAAGCTAAGGACCCTGGAACTGAACACCTCCCTTTGCAACTGGATCCTGGACGGGCCGCCCCCCAGGTGGTGAGGGTAGGCAACAACACATCCGCCATGCTGACCCTCGGGTGCGTGCTTAGTCCCCTCCTGTACTTCCTATTCACCCAAAATTTGCGTGGCCCTGCACAACTCCAACACCATCATTACATTTGCCAACAACACGATTGTGGTAGGCCTGATCACCGACAACAATGAGACAGCCTACAGGGAGTGGGTCAGAGACCTGGAAGTGTGGTGCCAGGACAATAACCATTCCCTCAACGTCAGCAAGACAAAGGAGTTGATTGTGGACTACAGGAAACGGAGGGTCGAGCACCCCCTATTCACAGCGACAGGGCTGTAGTGGAGCGGGTCGAGAGCTTCAAGTTCCTCAGTGTCCAAATCACTAAGGATCGATCATGGTCCAAACACACCAACACACACAGTCGTGAAGAGGGCACAGCAACGCCTCTTTCCCCTCAGGAGGCTGAAAAGATTTGGCATGGGCCATCAGATCCTCAAAAAGTTATACAGCTGCACCATTGAGAGCATATTGACTGGCTGCATCAATGCTTGGTATGGCAACTGCTTGGCATCTGACCGCAACGTGCTACATACGGTAGTGCGTATGGCCCAGTACATCACTGGGGCCGAGCTCCCTGCCATCCAGGACCTCTATACCAGGTGGTGTCAGAGGACGACCCTAAAAATTGTCAAAGACTCCAGCCACCCAAGTCATAGACTGTTCTTTCTGCTACCACACAGCAAGCGGTACCGATGAACCAAGTCTGGAACCAACAGGACCCTGAACAGCTTCTACACCCAAGCCCTAAGACTGCTAAATAGTTAGTGAAATGGCTACCCGGACTATCTGCATGACCCTTTTTGCACAAACTTTTTTTTACTCATCACATACGCTGCTGCTACTATTTATTATCTGTCACTTTATTCCTAATTATATGTACAGTTAAAGTCGGAAGTTTACATACACTTAGGTTGGAGTCATTAAAACTCGTTTTTCAACCACTCCACAAATTTCTTGTTAACAAACTATAGTTTTGGCAAGTCGGTTAGGACATCTACTTTGTGCATGTAATTTTTCAAACAATTGTTTACAGACAGATTATTTCACTTATAATTCACTGTATCACAATTCCAGTGGGTCAGAAGTTTACATACACTAAGTTGACTGTGCCCTTAAACAGCTTGGAAAATTCCACAAAATGATGTCATGGCTTTAGAAGCTTCTGCTAGGCTAATTGACAACATTTGAGTCAATTTGAGGTGTACCTGTGGATGTATTTCAAGGCCTACCTTCACACTCAGTGCCTCTTTGCTTGACATCATGGGAAAATCAAAAGAAATCAGCAAAGACCTCAGAAGTAAAATTGTAGACCTCCACAAGTCTGGTTCATCCTTGGGAGCAATTTCCAAACGCCTGAAGGTACCACATTCATCTGTACAAACAATAGTATGCAAGTATAAACACCATGGGACCACGCAGCCGTCATAATGCTCAGGAAGGAGACGCGTTCTGTCTCCTAGAGATTAACATACTTTGGTGTGCGAAAAGTGCAAATCAACCCCAGAACAACAGCAAAGGACCTTGTGAAGATGCTGGAGGTAACAGGTACAAAAGTATCTATATCCACAGTAAAACGAGTCCTATATCGACATAACCTGAAAGGCCGCTCAGCAAGGAAGAAGCCACTGCTCCAAAACCGTCATAAAAAAGCCAGACTATGGTTTGCAACTGCACATAGGGACAAAGATCGTACTTTTTGGAAAAATGTCCTCCGGTCTGATGAAACAAAAATAGAACTGTTTGGCCATAATGACCATCGTTATGTTTGGAGGAAAAAGGGGGTTGCTTGCAAGCCAAAGAACATCATCCCAACCGTGAGGCACGAGGGTGGCAGCATCGTGCTGTGGGGGTGCTTTGCTGCAGGAGGGACTGGTGCACTTCACAAAATAGATGGCATCATGAGGAAGGAAAATTATGTGGATATATTGAAGCAACATCTCAAGACATCAGTCAGGAAGTTAAAGCTTGGTCGCAAATGGGTCTTCCAAATGGACAATGACCCCAAGCATGCTTCCAAAGTTGTGGCAAAATGGCTTAAGGACAACAAAGTCAAGGTATTGGAGTGGCCATAACAAAGCCCTGACCTCAATCCTATAGAAAATTTGTGGGCAGAACTGAAAAAGCGTGTGCGAGCAAGGAGGCCTACAAACCTGACTCAGTTACACCAGCTCTGTCAGGAGGAATGGGCCACAATTCACCCAACTTATTGTGGGAAGCTTGTGGAAGACTACCCAAAATGTTTGACCCAAGTTAACCAATTTAAAGGCAATGCTACCAAATACTAATTGAGTGTATGTAAACTTCTGAACCACTGGGAATGTGATGAAAGAAATAAAAGCTGAAATAAATCATTCTCTCTACTATTATTCTGACATTTCACATTCTTAAAATAAAGTGGTGATCCTAACTGACCTAAGACAGGGAATTTTTACTAGGATTAAATGTCAGTAATTGTGAAGAACTGTTTAAATGTATTTGGCTAAGGTGTATGTAAACTTCCGACTTCAACTGTACATACAGTGGGGAAAAAAAGTATTTAGTCAGCCACCAATTGTGCAAGTTCTCCCACTTAAAAAGATGAGAGAGGCCTGTAATTTTCATCATAGGTACACGTCAACTATGACAGACAAAATGAGAAAAGAAAATCCAGAGAATCACATTGTAGGATTTTTAATGAATTTATTTGCAAATTATGGTGGAAAATAAGTATTTGGTCAATAACAAAAGTTTCTCAATACTTTGTTATATACCCTTTGTTGGCAATGACACAGGTCAAACGTTTTCTGTAAGTCTTCACAAGGTTTTCACACACTGTTGCTGGTATTTTGGCCCATTCCTCCATGCAGATCTCCTCTAGAGCAGTGATGTTTTGGGGCTGTCGCTGGGCAACACGGACTTTCAACTCCCTCCAAAAATGTTCTATGGGGTTGAGATCTGGAGACTGGCTAGGCCACTCCAGGACCTTGAAATGCTTCTTACGAAGCCACTCCTTCGTTGCACGGGCGGTGTGTTTGGGATCATTGTCATGCTGAAAGACCCAGCCAGGTTTCATCTTCAATGCCCTTGCTGATGGAAGGAGGTTTTCACTCAAAATCTCACGATACATGGCCCCATTCATTCTTTCCTTTACACGGATCAGTCGTCCTGGTCCCTTTGCAGAAAAACAGCCCCAAAGCATGATGTTTCCACCCCCATGCTTCACAGTAGGTATGGTGTTCTTTGGATGCAACTCAGCATTCTTTGTCCTCCAAACACGACGAGTTGAGTTTTTACCAAAAAGTTATATTTTGGTTTCATCTGACCATATGACATTCTCCCAATCCTCTTCTGGATCATCCAAATGCACTCTAGCAAACTTCAGACGGGCCTGGACATGTACTGGCTTAAGCAGGGGGACACGTCTGGCACTGCAGGATTTGAGTCCCTGGCGGCGTAGCGTGTTACTGATGGTAGGCTTTGTTACTTTGGTCCCAGCTCTCTGCAGGTCATTCACTAGGTCCCCCCGTGTGGTTCTGGGATTTTTGCTCACCGTTGTTGTGATCATTTTGACCCCACGGGGTGAGATCTTGTGTGGAGCCCCAGATCCAGGGAGATTATCAGTGGTCTTGTTTGTCTTCCATTTCCTAATAATTGCTCCCACAGTTGATTTCTTCAAACCAAGCTGCTTACCTATTGCAGATTCAGTCTTCCCAGCCTGGTGCAGGTCTACAATTTTGTTTCTGGTGTCCTTTGACAGCTCTTTGGTCTTGGCCATAGTGGAGTTTGGAGTGTGACTGTTTGAGGTTGTGGACAGGTGTCTTATATACTGATAACAAGTTCAAACAGGTGCCATTAATACAGGTAACGAGTGGAGGACAGAGGAGCCTATTAAAGAAGAAGTTACAGGTCTGTGAGAGCCAGAAATCTTGCTTGTTTGTAGGTGACCAAATACTTATTTTCCACCATAATTTGCAAATAAATTCATAAAAAATCCTACAATGTGATTTTCTGGATTTTCTTTTCTCAATTTGTCTGTCATAGTTGACGTGTACCTATGATGAAAATTACAGGCCTCTCTCATCTTTTTAAGTGGGAGAACTTGCACAATTGGTGTCTGACTAAATACTTTTTTCCCCACTGTATCTACCTTAATAACCTCGTACCTCTGCACATCGACACGGTACTGGTACCCCGTCTATATAGCCAAGTTATTACTTATGATGTATCTATTATTACTTTTATTATTACGTGTTTTACTTTTCTATTATTTCTCTATTTTCTTTCTCTCTGAATTGTTGGGAAGGGCCGTAAACATTTCATTGTTAGTCTACACCTGATGTTTACAAAGCATGTGACAAATACATTTTTGATTTGATTTCATACACTGTAAAAAGTGGGATGAAGCTATTGTTCATCTGAAGAGGTTTCACTGATTGGAATGATTGCAGACACTTTGGTTAATTTTTTTAATTGAATGAAAGCTTCTAAATTGCTTTCAACACCTAATGCGCATGTGTTTTGAATAGAGGTGGGGGCAATGTAGCGGCGGCAGCCTATCAGAATAGTTAGAGGCATGGGGCCTTGGCTTTCAGTGTGTTCTTTTTGCCCACCAGTGAATGTCATTCCAGTTAATGTGGTCTACTGTATTTGTTATTCAAAGTTAAACTTTCACACTGCCAGCGTCTGTAATGATACTTGCACAAGTGCATGTGAAAATAAAGCAGGGTTTCCGTTAGCACATGTGAAAATAAAGCAGGGTTTCGGTTAGCGGGCAATTGCCGGCTTTTGGCCAACAAAAAAAAACATTGCAAAATAATGCTTTTTATTAATTGATGGAAATACCAGTCTATGTAAATACATTTGACCGTCATGCTTATTGGTCTATAGGTTAATAATTTAGTGGTATTAAATTTGCCTGTGTGTATTTTCGTCAACTATCACACGTACACAGGATTTCTTTCTTTTTTTTTTCTTTTTTTTTTTCTCAAGATGGCGAAGTAGTGCAGTCCTGTTTCTGTCGTGTGTCTGTAAATAGCCTGTAAATACCCTGTTTTTTTGTATTTTTCGTACATATTTCCCTATCAGACTTTTCATCCTTCTACAAAATATACTTTCCTGCAACCCGCCTCACTCAATGTGGAACGGATTCTATTATTGACTTACCTTTTATCTAGAATCTAGAATCTCCAGTTGAAACTAGCTAGCCAGCTAACTAGCTACTTGCTATTAGCCACAGCTAGCGGTGTTTCACCCAGATCATTGGATTTTTTCCGCGGGATTAATTTTAATCACTGGACATTGATCACCGGATATTCGGCCAGTCTGCACAGCGCGTTATCGACCCAGAACATATCAGTTTTTCCGCCGGAATCACTGAATCACTGGACCTTTAACTCCGGATTCATCGCTACCAGCTGGCTACAACAAAACGGACGCTGTGGTCTGGCTAATCATCCTGAGCTAGGCCCATCTCCCGGCTATCTACCTCTCTGTCAACCGGACGGGACCACCTAGTGTTGACACGGAGCCCCGCCGATCCTACACGACTGGTCTGCCGACGAAATCGTCTGATGTGGTTACGACGTTAACCACGAAGATTCCATCCATCTGCTAGCCCTGGCCCGTTAGCACACGCTATCCGTGTCCTCTTACTCACTAAACTGAACTAGTTACTGAACTAGCTACTTGCTATTAGCCACAGCTAGCGGTGTTTCACCCAGATCATTGGATTTTTTCCGCGGGATTAATTTTAATCACTGGACATTGATCACCGGATATTCGGCCAGTCTGCACAGCGCGTTATCGACCCAGAACATATCAGTTTTTCCGCCGGAATCATTGAATCACTGGACCTTTAACTCCGGATTCATCGCTACCAGCTGGCTACAACAAAACGGACGCTGTGGTCTGGCTAATCATCCTGAGCTAGGCCCATCTCCCGGCTATCTACCTCTCTGTCAACCGGACGGGACCACCTAGTGTTGACACGGAGCCCCGCCGATCCTACACGACTGGTCTGCCGACGAAATCGTCTGATGTGGTTACGACGTTAACCACGAAGATTCCATCCATCTGCTAGCCCTGGCCCGTTAGCACACGCTATCCGTGTCCTCTTACTCACTAAACTGAACTAGTTACTGAACTAGCTACTTGCTATTAGCCACAGCTAGCGGTGTTTCACCCAGATCATTGGATTTTTTCCGCGGGATTAATTTTAATCACTGGACATTGATCACCGGATATTCGGCCAGTCTGCACAGCGCGTTATCGACCCAGAACATATCAGTTTTTCCGCCGGAATCATTGAATCACTGGACCTTTAACTCCGGATTCATCGCTACCAGCTGGCTACAACAAAACGGACGCTGTGGTCTGGCTAATCATCCTGAGCTAGGCCCATCTCCCGGCTATCTACCTCTCTGTCAACCGGACGGGACCACCTAGTGTTGACACGGAGCCCCGCCGATCCTACACGACTGGTCTGCCGACGAAATCGTCTGATGTGGTTACGACGTTAACCACGAAGATTCCATCCATCTGCTAGCCCTGGCCTAGCACACGCTAGCCGTGGCCTCTTACTCACTAGCGCTTCACCACCGGACCTTATGATAACTCAGCTATACAGCTGATATCTGCTGGACTGTTCCTTTTTACGGTACTACATGCTGTTTATGTTTAGCCTCAGCCCAAACATGGTTAGTTTATTGTTGTTTCGGTTATTTCTAATTGTACTATATCACTGTAGATCCCCCAGCCTAGCTAAACCTGCCTTAGATAGCTATTTTGTCCCTCCCCCCATACACTCAGAGACCGACTCAATTGATGCCTCTAGAGATACTATCTCTTTCATTGTTACCCAACGCTTAGGTTTACCTCCACTTTACTCATATCCTTCCATATCCTTGTCTGTACATAATGCCCTGAATCTTTTCTATAACACCCGGAAATCTGCCCCCTTTATTCTATGTACCCAACGCACTAGAAGACCAGTTCTTAAAGCCTTTAGCCGTATCCTTATTCTAGTCCTCCTCTGTTCCTCTGGTGATGTAGAGGCTAACCCAGGCCCTGCAGCCCTCAGTATCACTCCTACTCCCCAGGCGCTATCATTTGATGACTTCTGTAATCGCAAAAGTCTTGGTTTCTTGCACATAAATATCAGAAGTCTACTTCCTAAGTTTGAGTTATTCACTGCGTTAGCACACTCTGCCAACCCTGATGTTCTAGCAGTGTCTGAATCCTGGCTCAGGAAGGCCACCAAAAATTCTGAAATTTCCATCCCCAACTATAACATTTTCCGTCTAGATAGAACTGCCAAAGGGGGTGGAGTTGCAATCTACTGTAGAGATAGCCTGCAGAGCTCTATCATACTATCCAGGTCTGTGCCCAAACAGTTTGAGCTTCTACTTCTAAAAATCCACCTTTCCAGAAATAAGTCTCTCACTGTTGCCGCTTGCTACAGACCCCCCTCAGCCCCCAGCTGTGCCCTGGACACCATATGTGAATTGATTGCCCCCCATTTATCCTCAGAGTTTGTACTGCTTGGTGACCTAAATTGGGATATGCTTAATACCCCAGCCATCCTACAATCCAAGCTAGATGCCCTCAACCTCACGCAAATTATCAACGAACCTACCAGGTACAACCCTAAATCCGTAAACATGGGTACCCTCATAGATATCATCCTGACTAACATACCCTCTAAATACACCTCAGCTGTTTTCAACCAGGATCTCAGCGATCACTGCCTTATTGCCTGCGTCCGTAACGGGTCCGCGGTCAAACGACCACCCCTCATCACTGTCAAACGCTCCCTAAAACACTTTAGCGAGGAGGCCTTCCTAATTGACCTGGCCCAGGTATCCTGGATGGATATAGCTCTCATTCCGTCAGTAGAGGTTGCCTGGTTGTTCCTTAAAAGTAATTTCCTCTCAATCTTAAATAAACATGCCCCATTCAAAAAATACAGAACTAAAAACCGATATAGCCCCTGGTTCTCCTCAGACTTGACTGCCCTTGACCAGCACAAAAACATCCTGTGGCGTACAGCATTAGCATCAAATAGCCCCCGCGATATGCAACTTTTCAGGGAAGTTAGGAACCAATATACACAAGCAGTCAGGAAAGCAAAGGCTAACTTTTTCAAACAGAAATTTGCATCCTGTAGCACTAACTCCAAAAAGTTTTGGGACACTGTAAAGTCCATGGAGAATAAGAGCACTTCCTCCCAGCTGCCCACTGCACTGAGGCTAGGAAACACTATCACCACCGATAAATCTACAATAATCGAGAATTTCAACAAGCATTTTGCTACAGCTGGCCATGCTTTCCATCTGGCTACCACTAACCCGGCCACCAACCCTGCACCCTCTGCTGCAACTTGCCCATGCCCCCCCCCGCTTCTCCTTCACACAAATTCAGACAGCTGATGTTTTGAAAGCGCTGCAAAATCTGGACCCCTACAAATCAGCTGGGCTAGACAATCTGGACCCTTTCTTTCTAAAACTAGCCGCCGAAATTGTCGCAACCCCTATTACTAGTCTGTTCAACCTCTCTTTCATAACGTCTGAGATCCCCAGAGATTGGAAAGCTGCCGCGGTCATCCCCCTCTTCAAAGGGGGTGACACTCTAGATCCAAACTGCTACAGACCTATATCCATCCTGCCCTGCCTTTCGAAAGTATTCGAAAGCCAAGTTAACAAACAGATCATCGACCATTTCGAATACCACCGTACCTTCTCCGCTATGCAATCCGGTTTCCGAGCTGGTCACGGGTGCACTTCAGCCACGCTCAAGGTCCTAAATGATATTATAACCGCGATTGATAATAGACAGTACTGTGCAGCCGTCTTCATCGACCTGGCCAAGGCTTTCGACTCTGTCAACCACCGCATTCTTATTGGCAGACTAAATAGCCTTGGTTTCTCAAATGACTGCCTCGCCTGGTTCACCAACTACTTCTCAGATAGAGTTCAGTGTGTCAAATCGGAGGGCCTGTTGTCTGGACCTATGGCAGTCTCTATGGGGGTGCCACAGGGTTCAATTCTTGGGCCGACACTTTTCTCCGTGTATATCAATGATGTCGCTCTTGCTGCTGGTGACTCTCAGATCCACCTCTACGCAGACGACACCATTTTGTATACATCTGGCCCTTCATTGGACACTGTGTTAACAAACCTCCAAACGAGCTTCAATGCCATACAACAATCCTTCAGTAGCCTTCAACTGCTCTTAAACACTAGTAAAACTAAATGCATGCTTTTCAATCGAACGCGGCTAGCACCCGCCCACCCGACTAGAATCACCACTCTCGACGGGTCTGACCTAGAGTATGTGGACAACTACAAATATCTAGGTGTCTGGTTAGACTGTAAACTCAACTTCCAGACTCACATAAAGAATCTCCAATCCAAAGTTAAATCTAGAATCGGCTTCCTATTTCGCAACAAAGCCTCCTTCACTCATGCTGCCAAACATGCCCTCGTAAAACTGACTATCCTACCGATCCTTGACTTCGGCGATGTCATTTACAAAATAGCCTCCAACACTCTACTCAGCAAATTGGATGTAGTCTATCACAGTGCCATCCGTTTTGTCTCCAAAGCCCCATACACTACCCACCACTGTGACCTGTACGCTCTTGTTGGCTGGTCCTCACTACATGTTCGTCGTCAAACCCACTGGCTCCAGGCCATCTATAAATCACTGCTAGGCAAATCCCCGCCTTATCTTAGCTCATTGGTCACCATAGCAGCACCCACCCGTAGTCTGCGCTCCAGCAGGTATATCTCACTGGTCATTCCCAAAGCCAACACCTCCTTTGGCCGCCATTCCTTCCAGTTCTCTGCTGCCAATGACTGGAACGAATTGCAAAAATCTCTGAAGCTGGAGACTCTTATCTCCCTCAATAACTTTAAGTATCAGTTGTCAGAGCACCTTACCGATCACTGCACCTGTACACAGCCCATCTGAAATTAGCCCACGCAACTACCTCATCCCTATATTGTTATTTATTTTGCTCTTTTGCACCCCAGTATCTCTATTTGCACATAATCTCTTGCACATCTAGCATTCCAGTGTTAATACTATTGTAATTATTCTGCACTATAGCCTATTTATTGCCTTACCTCCATAACTTGCTACATTTGCACACACTGTATATATATTTTCTGTTGTATTTCTGACTTTATGTTGTTTTTTTTACCCCATATGTAACTCTGTGTTGTTTTTATTTCACTACTTTGCTTTAGCTTGGCCAGGTCGCAGTTGTAAATGAGAACCTGTTCTCAACTGGCTTACCTGGTTAAATAAAGGTGAAATAAAAAATTTAAAAAATTCTCCTGCTGCTCCTCAGCTGGTTGCTGCTGGAGTAAAACTTGCTTTTATAAGCCCATTCATTGCTCAACAATTCTAAATGCAATCGCGTGTTAAAAACAGCTTTGGTGCACGACTAAAAAGAGCTACACATTTTTTTTCTCAACTGGTAGCCTAATTGAAGTGCACCTCCCATTCACCATTCAAGTTCAGGCAACAGGCTATGAGCGCGTCACCCATCACTTTACAATGTGAGCTGAAGGCAGTATGCATTTTGAAAACATACTAAATCGTTTTATACCTGAATGTTTAATTTCATATTATTAGGGATGTCTTACCTTGCTTCAAAGTAGCCTATACGCAAAATCTGACCAACGTGGAGGCAATTATTTTATAAAGACTTCATAGGCACGTGTGAGTTTCAAGTTTGGGGGAAGCTTACAATTTATCCTACCATTTCTACCGTTCTGCGTGCCAGTTATGATTTTCATATGCACATTTTCATGGAACAGTTTCATTTCAATAATAATGTTTTCATTTCTCAAAATCATTGTCACGTGGTTAATCATAAATATCTGAATGAAAATGATAAAAATCGAAAAGTTAAAAGTCAACTGATGCAAGATCACCAGTCTCTGCCATGTGGACACATTAATACACCGTGATCCATTGGCGGCTAAAGAAATGACCGCATGGAACTCATAGCCTATAGGCCAATGCAGCAGTAGGCCTATAACTTCCATTGCTCTTTCACATCGAGGATTGGTGATTATTTGAGGGGAAGATTGTTGTAAAGATTTTTCAAATAGCTTACTGTGAGGAACTATAGTTTTAATATATTATAATTTGCAATGGATGTTAAAAGAACACTTTCCTAAATTTCCGCGCTGCAGGCCAGGTACTCCTATGCACTCCAAACAAAAGACAATGAAAACATTGTCTCAAATGATGGTTATGAAATTAACCAAAACTTCTCACAAGTGTAGCAGGTTGTGAACTCTGCAAACAATGTTTCCATTCCGAGAATGAGAACGGTAAATGACTGTAATGAATACATGCATTAACAGAAATTAATGTAACCAAATTACAGGGATTAACGGTAAATGTACTACTGATGTCATATGTAATGGGGAATTTATAAAAAAATACAGGGGCAAACAATTCACACAATGAAGCCAAAGGCACAATCCTAGTCATATCATCTCTGTCACATATGGAACTGCTATCAGGTGCGCTGTTTAGACTGGTCTTTTCCCAGCTGCGCTGTTTAGAATGGAGTTTTCCCGCGAATAGCATTTTGGCAAATGTTTGAAAATGACGTTTTATTGGCTGCTTCATTAAACAAGTTGCATGTTCTGTTAAAATGCAATACCATAATCTAAATGTGATTTCTGTCATTCTGAGCACCATGGGTGGACGCCCTAATGAGTTATGCACCCAATGCATATGGGTCCGGTCATGTTGTCGGGCGCCACATTTTCCTAACGGAAACACTCTAATAAAGAGCCTGATATGTTAAGGTAGCCAATGCTTGGTTACGATATTGTGGCTACTAAATGTGAAAGTCTTGTATAAAGAATATGTTTGGACATTATTTCAACTTAATTTCTTTATTTACAAGGAATTTATTTCATTGCTTATAACTCAATTTAAGAAATTTGGAAAAGTAATTCCAAATTAAAGTCAACTTGGAACAAGATGAAAAAAATCTGTTGTATTTACATGAAATATTTGTTTATATTTGTTATTTATTAGGTTTAACCAAAGAGGAAAAGTAAGTTGAGTGTTTAAAGAAATAGGTTGCAATTTGAAATATAGGTTTGGTAATAATCAAATAAAACAGTTGGCGTTGAATTATATATTTGATTTCAACAAATTAGTATTTTTCAATTGAGAACTCATTTACTTGACCAGTTGAAGTAATTTTTTTAGGTTGATCCAAAGAGGATTTTTTTACAGTGTAGTGTACACTCTGAGAAAAAAAGTGCTATCTAGAAACAAAAAGGGTTCTTTGGCTGTCCCCATAGGAGAACCCTTTGAAGAACCCCTTTTGGTTCCAGGTAGAACGCTTTTGGTTCCAGCTAGCACCCTTTTGGGTTCCATGTAGAAGAACCCTTTCCACAGAGGGTTCTACATGGAACCCAAAAGAGTTCTACCTGGAACCAAAATGGGTTTTACCTGGAACCAAAAAGGGTTCTCCTATGGGGACAGCCGCAGAAACCTTTTGGAACCCTTTTTTCTAAGAGTGTAGTCGTCCACTCATGTCCTATATGTCTTATCTGCTTTTCAAAAGGCCTGGGGTCCTGATGACTATCTCAACAGATAAAAGTAATATTCCAAAAGGGCACAAACTGCTAAGAGCCATACATCATCTCAATTCTCCACCACAGAAATAAATGATATTTTCTTGAGTTCAAGGACAATCCCTCCCTTGGTGAGGGATTTACAGAGTCTTTGTAGTGCTGACAAGTTGAGAAGCATCAGTTTGTCAGAGCAAAGTGAGGGAAGCTAGGGAAGAGAGAATAGAGAGAGGGAAGAGAAAGTCATGAATATTTAAAAGGCGTGTCAGGGGAACGCTACGCAGGCAAAACTGTGTGTCTGTCTGTATGTGTGCGCTATGCAGGCAAAACTGCTGGCAGGAAGTGTACTACTACAGTGCCAGAGAACACAATGAGTCCATGGCAATGAGCTGACAGTGCATAGCAAATTACTTCTTCATTCACACAGATTGGCAGGTAGCTTAGTGGTTAAGAGCGTTGTGCCAGTAACCGAAAGGTCGCTGGTTCTAATCCCTGAGCCGACTAGGTGAAAAATATGTCGATGTGCCCTTGAGCAAGGCACTTAACCCTAATTGCTCCTGTAAGTCGCTCTGGATAAGAGCATCTGCTAAATGACTAAACATTTGTATTTAAATAACACTGACAGAAAATACCATCTGCTACTACAGTAGGGTTTCCAGAACTGCTGTTCTTCAGTTGAATGCACTGATTGTTAGTCACTCTGGATAAGAGTGTCTACTTGCTAAATAACTTAATTTACATTTTAAAGTAACTGTCCAGTGAAAATCTCACTTTTAAAAGTGTATATTCTGTTAACTAATACCCAAATAATGTTGTTGACTCGTCCTATAGTCTTATTTGTGGCCAAAGCATAAATGAAATAAAAAATACTTTAAAAAACCCACCATAAACTTGTATCTCAAACAGACTGTTTAAAAAATGCTTGCTATTTCCTCATATAACGTGATGTCACGTTGGGTCATTGGCAGAGCTGTTTAATTGTCATGAATATTTTTAATGACCGGTATACACCCACACCATTCTGTTGTTGGGGTACTCCCACACTATTTAAACACAGAAAAGCTGCTTTTTAACATACTTAATAAAAACATTTTGGAAGGAAAACTATTTCACTCATATTGTAATCATTTCTAAAATGTTCTACTTAATATTCATAATCTCCAGCACCACCCCAACATCAACATATGTGAAAATGGCACGTTTCTATGTTTTGTAGTAAAAAAAGATGGTGGAAGATAAGTGTTTCCAAGGTGTGCAACATGTGATTTTAACCAATTATGGAGTAGGCATTGCCTACTAATTGCCTACTAATTGTCTACTAATTGGTTGATGATGTCATTGGAAACACTTATCTTCCTCTATCTTTTATACTACAAAACATAGAAACACGGCATTTTCACATATGTTGATGTTGGGGTGGTGCTGGAGATTATGAATATTAGGTTGAAACATTTTGAAATGTTCCTTTAATTATAGGCAATGGAAACACTGGACAGTTACTTTAAATTATCAAATGTAACAACCTCCTTGTTTACAGTAGTGTACTGTTCAGCTGACACTGCAGTTGAAACCATGCAGGTCCCTCTGTGCATTCCTTCCCTGTTGCATCCTCATATCCTTATTCATATCGCTTTTATCCTCCATCCATGACTTGTAAAAGGACAACAGGACATTGTATTGGCCCCCTGCCTGCTGCCTCCAGCAGACACGTTGAGGACAAACAGTGACAACCACAACCATTGCTGTAGTACATCATTGACATAGCAGTGGGGGGGTGGACCGGTTGTTAGCCATTATAATTTTTTTTACATTATGTTACAGTGCGTATCCTATCCACTACCCCATAGTCTAGGGAATAACACTGTCCCTCTCAGCCCAGTGGTCAGGGAGGTGTGTGCATGCGTCCTCCCGAACAACACACTGGAGCCCCAGAGCACCAGGGACCAGGAATACTCCTAAATATTCCCCACTGGTCTTTTTAGCAGTATGTGAAATGAGCTGCAGAGATTGGAGCCTGGTAGAGCTCGAGTCCCTCTAATACTGCCAGACCTCGACGGTACTGGACCTCTGCCAGTCACGTTGGCTGAGACAAGGTAACAGCTTTGTCAGCATTGTAATTACAGCACGGGCTGAGCGAAACACACAAACACACACACAAACACACACACACACACACACACAAACACACACACAAACACACACAAACATACACAGAGAGAGAGAACATCAGAGATGATCTTGTAATCTGGCTAGATTGTAGATTGTTTGCACGATTATAGCATGCAAAACTGGACACCAAAATCCTCAAATGCAAAATAATCTGTTGCAAAATCAAAATATGTACTTGGCATCTCTGTTGCATGGAAGCCTTCCCCGTTGCCGTGAGAAGGTGACTGGTATTGTGCTCTGTGTGTGAAGGTTACTGGTGTGTGTGTGTGTGTGTGTGTGTGTGTGTGTGTGTGTGTGTATGGGCGGAGCTCCCACTGTGGACACAGATGCACAGATCCAATCAATACAGTGTGGAGCCAAGTCTGAATGCCAGGAAATAGAATTAAACCCTGGCAGGTGCCCATCTCCTTCTCCTCCTCTCCATCTTTCTGTCAACCATCTCCCCTAGTCTTACTCTCTCTCCGGAAGCCAGGGGCAAGCCTCTATCTCTCACTCTCCTCCCTTCTCTCTCATCCCTCTGTCCCTCTCTATCTCTCTCCCACACCTCTCTCTCTCTGCCCCCCTCTACCTCTCTCTCCCCTCCTCTCTCGCTCTCACCCCCCCTCTCTCTGTCTCTGTCCCCCCTCTACTTCTCTCTCCCCTCCTCTCTCGCTCTCACCCCCCCCTCTACCCCTCTCTCCCCTCCTCTCTCGTTCTCACCCCCCCCTCTCTCTCTGTCCCCCTCTACCTCTCTCTCCCATTCTCACTCGCTCTCACCCCCCTCGCTCTCTCTCTCTCTGTCCCCCCGCTTTATCTCTCTCTCCAGATAAGACCAGTCTGTCTCTGTTCTGAACCATGCAGGGGAGAGGGGCTGACAAAGCTGTAATAACATGCAATTTGTCCATGCATTTACAGGCCATCTCCCTGCCAGTATGAGCACTAACATGGGGAACGGGGAACCATTTCCCTCTGACGTAATTGCTTTGCAACGACACCATTGACGTGAGCCACAAACATGCGCATGCACACACCACACACGCACACCATCTGGGGGCAACAAAGACAGTGTGCAGGCAGATCAAAAGTATTGAGTTGGGCCATTAACCTTTCAAGCCACCAACGCATTCCACTTTACAAAGAGCTGAAAATGGTTAATGGCTCATAATTGTCTCCTTTTAGAAGGAAAGAGAGAGCTACACACACACACGTCACTTACATAGTGTTTGTCGTCATCCTCATTGTAGGCCAGTTTGACCACCCCGTAGGAGCCCTGCATAGTCACAGGAGAGGAAAAAGAAAGATGTCAATAATACAACAAATGTAATCATTCAATGCAATAACATACAGTGCCAGAAAGTATTCACACCCCTTGACTTTGTCCACATTTTCTTGTGTTAAAGCCTGCATTTAAAAATTGATTACATTTAGATTTTGTGTCACTGATCTACACACAATAACCCATCATTTCAAAGTGGAATTATTTTTTAAGAAATGTTTGCAAATTAATTCAAATGAAAAGCTGAAATGTCTTGAGTAAATAAGTATTCAACCCTTTTGTTATGGCAAACCTAAATAAGTTCAGAATTAATAATGTGCTTAACAAGTCACATAATAAGTTGCGTGGACTCACTCTGTGTACAATAATAGTGTTTAGTGATTTTTAAATGACTACCCCATCTCTTTACCCCACACATACAATTATCTGTAAGGTCTCGCATTCGAGCACTGAATTTCAAGCACAGATTCAACCACAAAAACCAGGGAGGTTTTCCAATGGTTCGCAAAAAAGGCACCTATTGGTAGATGGGTAAGAAAAAGCAAACAATGAATATCCCTTTGAGCATGGTGAAGTTATTAATTACACTTTTGATGGTGTATCAATACACGCAGTCAACTCAGTTGCCAGAGAGGAAGGAAACCGCTCAGGGATTTCACCATGAGGCCAATGGTGATTTTAAAACAGTTACAGAGTTTAATGGCTGTGATAGGAGATAACTGAGGATGGATCAACAACATTGTAGTTACTCCACATAAATGACAGAGTGAAAAGAAGACATGCAACCTGTTTGCAATAAGGCACTAAAGTAATACTGCAAAAAATGGGGCAAAGAAATTCACTTTTTGTCTTGAATACAAAGCGTTATGTTTGGGGCAAATCCAACACCACACATCACTGAGTACCACTCTTTATATCTTCAAGCAAGGTGGTGGCTGCATCATGTTATGTGTATGCTTGTCATCAGCAAGGACTAGGGAGTTTTTTAGGATAAAAAGGAATAGAGCTAAGCAGAGGCAAAATCCTAGAGGAAAACTTGCTTCAGTCTGCTTCCCAACAGACACTGGGAGACAAATTCACCTTTCAGCAGGACAATTACCTAAAACACAAGGCCAAATATACACTGGAGTTGCTTACCAAGACGACATTGAATGTTTCTGTTACAGTTTTGACTTAAATTGGCTTGTAAATCTATAGCAAGAGTTGAAAAGGATCAACAACCAACTTGACAGAGATTGAAGATTTATTTTAAAGAATAATGGGCAAATATTGTACAATCCAGTTGTGCAAAGCTCTTAGAGACTTACCCAGAAAGAATCGTAGCTGTAATCTCTGCCAAAGGTGATTTTAACATGTATTGACTTAGGGGGTTGAATACTTATCTAATGAAAATATACACTACAGTTCAAAAGTTTGGGGTCACTAAGAAATGTCCTTGTTTTTGAAAGAGAAGCATTTTTTTTGTCCATTAAAATAACATCAAATTGATCAGAAATACAGTGTAGACATTGTTAATGTTGTAAATGGCTATTGTAGCTGGAAATGGCTGATGTTTAATGGAATATCTACATAGGCGTACAGAGGCCCATTATCATCAACCATCAGTCCTGTGTTCCAATGGCACATTGTGTTTGCTAATTCAAGTTTATAATTTTAAAAGGCTAATTGATCATTAGAAAACCCTTTTGCAATTATGTTAGCACAGCTGAAAAATGTTGTGCTGATTAAAGATGCTTCTTGAGACTAGTTGAGTATCTGGAGCATCAGCAATTGTGGGTTCGAAAACAGGCTCAAAATGGCCAGAAACAAATAACTTTCTTCTGAAACTCGTCAGTCTATTCTTGTTCTGAGAAAGGAAGGCTATTCCATGCGAGAAATTGCCAAGAAACTGAAGATGTCGTACAACGCTGTGTACTACTCCCTTCACAGAACAGCGCAAACTGTCTCTAACCAGAATAGAAAGAGGAGTGGGAGGCCCCGGTGCACAACTGAGCAAGAGGACAAATACATTAGTGTCTAGTTTGAGAAACAGACGCCTCACAGGTCCTCAACTGGCAGCTTCATTAAATAGTACCCGCAAAACACCAGTCTCAACGTCAACAGTGAAGAGGCGACTCCGGGATGCTGACCTTCTAGGCAGAGTTGCAAAGAAAAAGCCATATCTCAGACTGGCCAATAAAAATAAAAGATTAAGATTGGCAGTCTGAGATATGGCTTTTTTTTGTTGCAATTCACTGTTGGGTTGCTTTGGTCTTAGTATGTTAAGAATGAATCATCTGTGAAACGGAACACATGTTAGAAATCCACCCCAATCCCATCTAGGATCAGTTTCACTTTTTAGATCATAATAATGTACAGTTGAAGTCGGAAGTTTACATACACCTTAGCCAAATACATTTAAACTCTGTTTTTCACAATTCCTGACATTTAATCCTAGTAACAATTCCCTGTCTTAGGTCAGTTAGGATCACCACTTTATTTTAAGAATGTGAAATGTCAGAATAATAGTATAGAGAATGATTTATTTCAGCTTTTATTTATTCCATCACATTCCCAGTGGGTCAGAAGTTTACATACACATATTTGGTAGCATTGCCTTTAAATTGTTTAACTTGGGTCAAACATTTTGGGTAGCCTTCCACAAGCTTCCCACAAGCCTTCCCCTTTTTCCTCCAAACATAACGATGGTCATTATGGCCAAACAGTTCTATTTTGGTTTAATCAGACCAGAGGACATTTCTCCAAAAAGTTCGATCTTTGTCCCCATGTGCAGTTGCAAACCGTAGTCTGGCTTTTTTATGGCGGTTTTGGAGCAGTGGCTTCTTCCTTGCTGAGTGGCCTTTCAGGTTATGTCGATATAGGACTCGTTTTTACTGTGGATATGGATACTTTTGTACCTGTTTCCTCCAGCATCTTCACAAGGTCCTTTGCTGTTGTTCTGGGATTGATTTGCACTTTTCGCACCAAAGTACGTTCATCTCTAGGAGACAGAACGAGTATCCTTCCTGAGCGGTAACGACGGCTGCGTGGTCCCATGGTGTTTATACTTGCATACTATTGTTTGTACAGATGAACGTGGTACCTTCAGGCGTTTGGAAATTGCTCCCAAGGATAAACCAGACTTGTGGAGGTCTAAAATATTTCTTCTGAGGTCTTGGCTGACATCCCCAGGTACACCTCCAATTGACTCAAATTATGTCAATTAGCCTATCAGAACCTTCTAAAGCCATGACATCATTTTCTGGAATTTTCTAAGCTGTTTAAAGGCACAGTCAACTTGGTGTATGTAAACTTCTGACCCACTGGAATTGTGATACAGTCAATTATAAGTGAAATAATCTGTCTGTAAACAATTGTTGGAAAAATTGCTTGTGTCATGCACAAAGTAGATGTCCTAACTGACTTGCCAAAACTATAGTTTGTTAACAAGAAATGTGTGGAGTGGTTGAAAAACAAGTTTTAATGACTCCAACCTAAGTGTATGTAAACTTCTGACTTCAACTGTAAGATTATATGGACAGATTGGGACCTGATCCTAGATCAGCACTCCTACTCTGAGACGCTTTGTGTTATAAAACATTCTGTAGTGAAGTAGGATGAGGTGATTCATGGGCAAGCTATACTGTATGATTCAGATTCAGATCAAAGCAACGTGACTCATTCAGAGCCTTTCATAATATGGGAGAGAGACAGTACAGATAGCCTGGGTTATCATCCTAATGGGAAACTACCATTGGATCAGGCGGTCTACTATGATATCAAAGATCAGAGCTCTATTTTCATGTAATCTGACCATAGCACCGGTTCAAATCCAAGTGTCTGACCTAGAGTATGTGGATAAC